>NC_056725.1:720874494-720941994 GCF_019279795.1 Protopterus annectens | reverse complement strand
ATTTCATCTTCCACATAAATGTTAATTATAGCAGTGGCATTTTTCAGTCAATATAGGCATATTATTCAAGTAACTTGCATCACTTTCTTGCAAAGTTTCCATCACAGCCAGAAAACAATTCTAATGTAATAGAACAATGATGTTCTATGTTAAAAGTTTATTAACCTGCCTACTAGCATCAGGTTGGATTTCTTGTAATTTTAGTAGTGCACCACTTACCATTTTATGAAAGGTAGTGCGCTTATCTTGTAGTGAATTATAAATCAACATATGACAGTCCATTATGTGGAGTTGTTTAACTAATAAGTCCCATAACATGCATCTCCCCAAGGCTTGTGTATGCTGACTAAATCCTTGTCCATACCCATGGAGCCCTTTTAGTTAATGACAGTTTTCTCTAGCTTCCAGCATGACAAAATAGAATCCAGATGTCATAAATGTTTTGTTACTCAATGCCAGGAACCATAACAAACAATTCCACTACCTACAAGACCTCCTTACACAGGAAAACATAGTATACGCATTGTCACAGAGTTGGTTCAGGACTAATCAGAGCACTCTATTGCTGCAGGGTTTCAGTGCCTACCACTCATTCAGGCTCACCGTATTAGATGAAGTCCACTAAAGCCAGGGGTGTCTTCATATTCTTAAGAATAATTACCTCTAGACTTGCTAGACAAGATAATGACTTGGAACATCTCAACTTCCAACTTACTATTATCAAAACCCTGTAATCATATCATAGCTCATAGCTAACTTTAGGACATCCTCTGTATATCACTTGGCCCATAGCTCCTACTTAACCAGTATGGCTTCCCATTGCATTAAGCCAAACACCATTTTCCTAGAAGAGCTCAACTACCCCCCTCCCCATTACCTGGAAGACTAATACATCCTTAAACATGTACAACCAAAAATTTCTATACCACATCAATACAAACTGTTAGGACTAGTTAGTCCAGACCCCAGTAAGAGGTGATAAAATCCTGTACTTGGCTCTTACCAATATGGTATAGTTTTACTCCCCACCAGTTCTAACTTTCTCCTTGGTTACATTGGACCACAAATCAGTCACATTTACCTTAAGACCAAAGCTGGAGGCATCTTGCAATACCTCAGTATTCGGAGATTATGCCAAGATTAATCTAGTAAAATGGAGTGGTGACCTAGTTAAACTGAAACACCTTTTCCATCTTGATGATCCCAAAGCTTCTGTTGAATGCTTTACACCTAGCTCTATGCACATTTAAATTGATGCATTTATGCAACTGTTCCCCTTAGAAGTAATTTATTTAAAAATAAACATTTATGGTGGACTATAAGATATCCAGGCAATATAATAAAAGAAAAAACTTATTGCATGCAAAACTAAATTGAACTCTCAAAATGCAAAGAATGCTTTTGCTAAACTTAACAAGGAACTCCAGACTGTGAGCAGATTAACCAAAGCCAGCCAAAACAGCGACCCAGGTGAAGAATAATGACAATGATTTCTTCAACTATGTTAGGAGTCTCAGAAACAATGCCCATCACTGTGCAAAGCTAACAGCAGTGGATAACACATACTCAGATATACATGATAGATTAACTCTACTAGCTGAAAAAATTAGTTCAAACCTCACCTCCTCCCCTTCCTTGTTGCTAGATCACATACCTGCATCTCTCCCCATCAAATCTCCCAACAGCAAGTGCTCAAGGCACTATGCAAGGCCAAGAACAGTACTTATGTGGAGCTGATAACATACCAGGCTGCCTACTTAAACATGACTTGTTAGATCCCCCCTCCCCCTACAGAGGTTATGCAATACCTGGCTCAAAATGGGAGTAATGTCAGATGAATGGAGGACAGAAACAGTCATCCCTTTGCACAAAGGTGGAGCATCAGTAGACCTAGGTAATTACAGACCTGTAAGTCTGACCAGCTTCATCTCTGAGTTTATGGAAAGGACCATTATTGAATTAATAAATAAGGACAATGCTAACCTACAAACTCTTGACCCATGCCAGTTCAGAGTTTATGGCAGATCCTGCTTATCTAGCCTGGTTGTCGTATTCAAGAAAGTCACTGAAACAATGGATTAGAGCAGATCAGTACATACCATATATGTATGCCTCACAGTGGCATTCAACACCTTCCCACACTCTGGTGTCAAATAAACTCTTCCAGCTAAATGAAAATCCATATGTAACTCATTGGAGAGCAAATTGGATAACAAAGAGAAACCAGAAAATTAGAGTGCGTGGCTGCACCTCCTACAGAAATCTTGTCTCTAGTGCTGAAGCCCTGAATTCAGTCCTTGGGCAACTCATCTTTGTCATTTACTTCTTGGAGGTCAAAACAAGTGTTAAGGGTTTATGGCTGATTAAGTTTGCAGACAACTGTAAACTTGGTACCATCATAAACTCCCCATTTGACAAAAAATCCTCCAAGAGGGCCTTTCCATACAAATAGCTGGTGTAAAAACCATGGAATAAAATTATATGCCAAGAAATTTACAAGCATGATTTCCCTTATAACTATCATATTAACAACACACCCCTGAAACTTGATCCCTTGGTCAGAGATGAAGGAACCTATGTCATCAATAACTGTCCTTTGATCACCACATATCCACTACTGTTAAGAAAGTCCTTTGTCATTGCACAGCTTATATCCAAATGTATGGTATCCAGATCCAGGGGTGTAATCATTCCACTGTTCTCAGCTCTCATCAGATCAGTCATTGAATACAATGCCCCATTCAGTATAGATGTAGCTTGTCATAACTGGAACAACCACAATGCTAAAGACTAATTGCTAATCACTAAAGAAATCAAGGGCCTAAATCACTAAAACTAGGTAGACCATCTCAAGGCTTTGTTCCTCTTCTCATTATCATACAAGCTACTAAGTAGCAACCTCTGCTTCACAAGTAAAGCCTCAACAGATCTTATTTTGTCAGACTTATTTGCAAGTCCAGTGGTAGCATGAACACCCACTCAAAGGATCTCAATCTCTTTTGTAACATATATAGAACATGTTGGAGGGTTAGGTATATATCACAAAGAATACCTCTTCAGTGGAAATGTCTTCCACTCCACATAAAGCAAAGTACATCTGTTAGTTTATTCAAAGCAAACTTTGATGAATGGATGGAAAACTGCAAATTGACCCCTGGTCTAGCACCCATGTCCCCCCATAACAGGAGCAAAAAGTAAGTGTCCCATCCACTCTTCTGTTACTTCCTCTGGATTATTTGTTTGCAAAATATAACAGCTAAAAACTACCATGGGAATATAAGACTAGGCTACTTAAGATCAGCACAGATCAAAAGCCTAGTAAATACCTATGAACCAATAAACAAAACATGTATATGAGAACTATGCATTTGCTGCAGTCGTGAATGTGAGAAGAACCTAAAGTTGGTCCAGTTTCATTATTTAGTCAGGCATGTCCCCAAAACATTCACATTACAGGCATGCTTACACATGCCTGGATGAAGCAACATGTTTAAACATGACTGGCTATATCCTACAGGTTTGTAACAAAATATATTTTGATTGGGTTGACAGAAAAACTATCCCAAATGTAAAATACTGTCACTGAAATGACAGTGACTGTATTCAGGAGACAACGTAGAAGGTCAGTGCAGCAAAGTCGCTTGGCTTGGGATGCAGAGTCTACTACAAGGAGGAGGACAGGCTATAAATGGTATGTGAATTGTGATGAGGGAAATGCTTCAGAAGACAGTGAGTGATGGAATTGGTGATAGACTCATAGCAATCAGATTCCAGTGTAATGATAGGGCAGTATTCATAATATCAGCCCATGTCTCACAGCAGGGTTGTAATAGTTGGGAAAAGAGTGCTTTCATTCAACAGTTGTAGAATCTTCTAGATAAAACAGAACAACATAAATTGGTGTTGATAATAGGTGACCTGAATGCACATATCAGGACAGACAGAACAGGATATGAATACTGGGTCCACATGGGTGGGGCAACAGGAATAAAGAAGGAGATGCCTTTCTAGACTTTTGTCTGGCAAATGGATCGATGCAGACCAAAACATGTTTTAGCAAGACAGATAATCTCAAGATCACATACAGGAGTGGCCAACATGCAACTCAGTTACACTTCTTCATAGTAAGGAAAGGGCACCAAGGTAGAATCAACAATTGCAAAGTTATCCCCAGTAAAATAGTCAGCCCACATCATAAACCACTGGTTGCCAAAATCAAATGCAAGCAGTGGTCAAAGAAGGCTCTAACATCAACAACACCAGGCTTGAGACCTGGAAGTTAACTGGAAGAAAATCACAACAGTTCAAGGAATTACTTAGGGCTCTAGCAACTCAAAAAGAAGAGGAAATAGGTGGAGTTGAAGAAGAATGTCAGAGGCTCAAAAAAGCACATGTGAGCACAACAGAACAGATATAGTGCTGAGCCAGGTATGGAAATAAGGAACATACGGAAAGCTGGTGGTAGAATGCAGGAGTCCAGGAAGTCATTAAAAGAACAAAGGAGTGCAGGAAAAAGAGGGATATGAAAAAAGATGGAACAGGCTAGGAGAGAGTACTGGTTGGCTAACAAAGAGGCTAAGAAAGGAGTTGCAATAGCAAAGATCAAGGCACCAGAGGCACTCCACCAGCTTCTGGAAAGTGATTCAGTAAATGGCACAAACTATCAGGTTAGAAGACAAAGACAGTGTGATGCCCGTGCACTGGCCCAGCAATCAAGGAGCCTCAATCCTCACCACTAGCACCAGTGAGGGGCATCCACATTGGGAAGGATAACAAGTACACACACAGTAAAGTACAATTTCCCTTAAGAGCACACATAGATCACAGTCAGTCTGTGGCTGGTTTCTCTCCAGATCCCCAATAAGACTCCCCAATGGCACAGCTATAGGGTCCAGATCTCAGCCTAGTGGTCAAGCTAAAACTTCCAGCACCCTGTCTGTCCAACCAGTGCTTCATGTCCCTGCCCAAGTAGCTGACACGCACACACTTTGAGATATGAATTATAGTAATTGCTATGTTAAATTGTTAATTGCTATGTAACCCAATGTAACTACTGTCTGTTTATTTTAACTGTGGAGCTTTTCTCCCCGGGCCTCCACTGAAAATGGACCTACGTCCAGTCGGACACTCCTGGTCAACAAATGTAAATAAATAAATAAATAAAAATAAATAAATAAATAATATACAAACACATAGACACTCCTGGGGAAGGCTGGCACAGGTTCTCCAGCTACATCACTTCTGCCCAGACTATATGGTAGTACCACTTGCCACCAACCACTAATATCAGCTACTAATAAGGCCCTTATCAAAGGGTGTCCAATTATTACTGTGCAATATTATTATCCAAATGGTAAGTGTGACAAACAGCAAGGCTTATTTGGGGTGGCTTGGACAGTATCACTATATACATGCAATGTACTCTACACAAAACAGCCACAGTTGAAAGGTTTAAAAATATTTAACAATAAATAATAAAAACACAAGACAATGCTTCTTACTACACAGTGCTAGTCAAGAGTTCAGAGATTACAGGAAAATGCTTAAAATAATACAGTAGAATAATTCTGACATCAGTACAGAAAAACAACTAGTCTAATCTTCCTAGTTCCTAACTATATCTAAGAGCAATCATAGTTCTAAAAATAAACTTACATATAGAGCAAAGCAGTGCTGGTGATGCTGGATGTTCTGAAGACAAATGCAAAATGCCCCAAGTCTCTCTGTCCTTAAATTGATAACACAGCACAACTGACTCATTTCAGATTACATATTTTTTTTCTCTGGTTCCCAGGCTAACAGAAACTTGGAGTTTAGCAGCCCTTTTGATCTTGTATCTGGTCAGGAAGCTACAGCAATAAAAGGCATTATACATGCAAATTCTAGCAACTAACTAGTATCAAAACAGAAGAAAGAACCTGCTGGTTCAGACACCACCGTTCCGAGCCCTGTGATCAAAAACAGTCATAAAATGCTTGACTTATCAACTTTCTTACAGCAGAGTGCACTGTTGTTACATTTTTGAGTTCAACCTCCAATATAGTATTTTCACATTTAAGGGAACAAGCCTGTTGCTTATATTAATATTTACAAATGACAGAATTATCTACAAAATTCTATCTAGCTAGGCTGGCAGCCTTCACATGTATTCACAGACAGAAAGATAAAGAAGATAGTCAAATACCCTTCATAAGAGATGCCAGCAACAACCTGCTCACTAGTCCATAAGTCATCAAAGGTAGATGGAAGGAGTACTTCCAGCAGCTTCTAAATGCAGAACATCAACAGAAGCTGTACTGCCCAGACACAGCCTCCCCCCCCAGAAAAAGTAAAAACAGTGCTAAGGAAAATTAAGTCAGGGAACAGAATTCAGCAGACTCAGATGAGGTCACAGCAGATATGATAAAGTTGTTGGGTGAGATAGGGGAGAAATTGATCCTGAGGGTACTCATAGCAGTATGGAGAGAAAGGTGTATCCAAGATGACTGGAAATAAGCATACTATTGCCAGTGTTCAAGACCAAAGGTGTCATTGTCAACTGTGGGCAATATAGAGATATCAAACTCCTATTGCATGAAAGTTTTGGAGAGGAAGTTTGATAAATGAATACACAGAGTAGTGGAAAGTAAGATAGGAGATGAGCAGCTCAGAATTAGATCAGGATGCAGCACAATTGATCTGATGTTTGCAGTGGGACATATACTTGAGAAGATGATAGAGATGACTAATCATTCCTAGACTTGGAGAAAGCACATGGAAAGGTCCTAAGCAATCTGATTTGGGCAGTCCTGTGGTAGTTTAAAGTCCAGAAACATTGGTAGAATTAGAAAAACTATGTACAAGGATCCATTGACATGTACAAGCAGTGTTCAGTCTCACAGAGAGCTTCCAAGTGGAAGTGGGTGTGAATTAGGGATCAGCTCTCAGGCCACGGCTGTTCATACTGGTGATGGACTACATTAGCAAACAGGTCAGGGGGACATGTCAACAAAGTTGCTTCATGCAGACAATGTTGCATTACAGGCAGACTCTGAGGAAAGGATAGGAGAATGGAATGCAAAACTGAAGGCAGATGGCATGATACGGAGTACAAAGAGTACAGATAAATCAGTTGTGATGACAGCAAATGGTGGAAATCAGAAGAGGCTAAGTATTTGAGTAAAAGTGAAAATAGTGAAACAGATTAACAGCTTCAGTTACCTGGAAGTAGTGGTTGAATAGAAAGGAAATCTGAACAAGGAAATCAAAGCTAGAGTCACAGGGGATGCAGCCAATCTGCCCAAAGTGTCAGAAGTAGTGTCTGACAGAGGAATGCCAAAGAAGCTGAAAATTAAGGTATAGAAAACAGTTGTGAGACCAGTATTACTGTATGGTACAGAAATTTGGCCTGTAAAGGCAGAACAATTGAGAAAGCTAGGGAGGTGATGGAGATAAAGTGCCTGAAATGGGTGGTATGATGCAAAATGTGGAAGAAATAAAAAGAATGATGGCATCAGAGCAGAAGCCAAAGTGGCTACAATTGCAGAGAAAGCCAAAGAGGTCATATTAGGGTGGTCATACCTCTCAACCTCTTAGAGCAAGAAATCCGGACAAGAACATAAATAAAAGTGTGTCACAGGCCCAAAAATAGAGACAGTGTTTAAATATTGGTCTTACAAATTTAGAAAGTTGATAGAATAACAGGTTTTGCATTAGTATGAATTTGCTGAATGATATGAAGTCTGAAACTCAAATGTCTGTCATTATTTTCTAACTTCACTCATTTATGACTTGCCACTAATTTGCAAGGAAACCACAATTTTATGAAAAACAGACCAAAGATATGAGGCCAAAATCTAGACATTCTGTGAATATCTTTTTTTTTGTTCAAATATTTTTATTAAATTTAAACACATAAAAATATTACAATCATTCTAATGTAAGTTTTGAATGGATAACTATATACAATATTTACATTTGGCCTAATATGAGAAAGTTTCACAAAGAGAAAAATAATAGAGCTTTTCATTTACCAAAATACAATCAATATATTTATAAACATTCAGTCAAATTATAGATAATGAGTTGTTTTTAGAGTTTTGATTAAATCAATTACTTTGATCCAAGGATTATCAGTCCATTTCCTGGGATAAATTCTTGTTTCTTTGACTTTTATTTCCATGATTGCCGATTCTTCTAGTAATGATAGGAATTCTTCAATGGAGGGTGGTTCAGATGATTTCCATTTTTGTGTTAAGCATTTTCTTGCCACTGCTAAAATTGTTAGGAGATAAAAATTGCTCCTCTTCATGTTGTTCATAACATTTACATTTAGTAAGATTAGAGATTTGGATAAAATAAATGAATCTGAAAATATAGCTTGACAAAAATTACCTTTCTCTCCAATATTTGTTGATTTTAATACAGTCATAAATAATATGTTCCCAATCAGCTGAACATACCCTAAAACATCTCCAACAAACAATGGTACTAGATGATTGTATTTTAACAACTTTATTGGGAGTATAAAAAGCTCTGTGTAAGAATTTTCACATGAAGATTTTCCACACTTGGAGATTAGAAGTTAATCTCACAGAGTATAACATGTTAGATTTGGTTTCAGAGGACAAGTTTAGTATTTGATTTTTATTAATAAATTCCCAGAATTTCTGTTTTGGTATAGTTTTATATTTTACTAAAATTTTATATAGATTGGAGATTAAATTAGGCCAATTCTGATTATTGTATATTAAGTCTTGAATATGCGATATCAACTTAGGTTTAGTTTTAAATGAAGAGTTATTTATTATTATGCATAGATCTTGAGCATGAGATAATATACTATTTAAAATAATCCAATCCGTGTCTGGGACATTATAAATATTTTTTATTTCCTGAGTATGTAATACTGTTAAGTTTTTTATACAGTGTTACCAGCAAATGAATTGTTTTGATTCCCAGTCTTGGAATACACTTTTATGGATTCTGTTAGTATAATTTTTAAAGATTCTGAAAGGAATTAGTAATTCTCACCAGAGTTTTACATCTAGACTTGAGTTTATAAAGGATCTGATAATGCCATAAATATGATTTATTAAGTTTACTTTAGTAGGTTTTGCAATATTATATTGTAAATGAATACATATTATATACCATATGTTGGCATTATGATTATCTGTTAAGAGATTGACAGCTAATTTATTTTCATGAAGGAAGATGGTGGCATGAAGGGATTTCCAGGGAGATGAGAAATTTGGGTCAATCCAATTAATGACCAATTTGATAATGAATGCTTTAATATAGTATTCAAGATCTAGAAAATGTATTCCCCCTAAATCCCAAGGTCTAATGTGATGTTGAAGGGCTATACTATTTCTTTTTGGAAACCATAGAAATTTTAGTAAAATTTTGTTAAAGTCTTTTAATATCATTTCATTTGGAAGAATAGGAATGGCATTTGCAATGTAATTAATTTTAGGAAGTAAAATCATTTTTGTTAAATGTAGTCTATCTTCAAATTTTAAAAGGAGTTTATTCCATTTTTCTATTAGTATTTTTATGCTAGATAATATGTTAGTATAGTTTGTTATTAAGGTTATATCTATGTTATCACATGTTATTCCTAAATAATTTATGGATGGTACTAATGTGCCAATTGTGATTTGTGTTAAGACGTGTCTTATGTTTTCTTTTCAAAAACATATCTGGATTTTTTGTTACTTAAGCCTGAATTAGTATACAGTTTTGCAGTTAGTTTATTTAATTCTTCAAGAGATTCTTCTGAAGCTCTTAGAGTTAGGAGACTGTCATCTGCAAAAAGCATAATTTTAGGGATGAATTGCCCATGTATTTCAATACCTGCTATTTTTGGAGATTGGTGAATAATAATTGCAAATATTTCTATAGCTAAGGCAAATAAAATAGGAGATATAGGACAACCCTGTTCAGTCCCTTTGGTGATTTTTATGGCTTCTAAAGTAAAAGGTCCAGGTTTTATATAAGAGAGGTTATTACTATATAAGCTTTTTATTAAATGTATAAATTGAGAAGGGAAATCAAATATTATGAGTGATTTAAAAAGAAAGTCCCATTGTAATGTGTCAAATGATTTTTCAATATCAAGGGCAATTAAAAGAGTCTCTTGAGTATCTCTGTTAAGATCTATAAGAGTAAGAATCCTATAAATGTTGTCATGTGTTTGTCTGTTATAAATGAAGCCTGTTTGGTCTTCGTGTATGATGCTGGTTATGGATTTCTTAATCCTGTTTACTAAGATTGATGTAAAGATTTTATAATCATTATTAAGGAGAGAAATAGGTCTATATGAAGTACATAAGGTGGGATTTTTATTTTCTTTTAGAATAGGAGTAATTAAAGAATATTTCCAGGAGGGTTGAATAATATATTGAGAATGAATTACATTTAAGGAATTCTGAAGTAGAGTTAAGGCAGGTGTAGGTAATAATTTATATATTTAATTTATGATTCCATCTATTCAGGGAGCTTTATTGTTTTTACTTTGTTTAATTCTATCAACCATTTCTTTTAATGAAATTTGTTGTTGCAAATCTAGTTTTATTTTGTCAGGTAATTTATTTATATTTTTAAAATTTATATCTATGTCTAGAGGATTTGTGTTCCGAGACTCATGGGTTTGAAAATCAGAATAGTGATGCTTAAATTCTTCAAGAATATCACTAATATCTGAGACTACTTTGTTGTTTTTACCCTCATGTAATTTTTTGTGATACTATTTTCCATGGATTGTTTTTTTAATTCTCATTGATAAGTTATGCATATGTTTTGGTGACATCGAGTATGAGTCAATTTTCAATTTTTCTAAAGCTAGATTGGTCTTGTGTGTTAATATTTCATTATATTTTTATTTAGCTGGTCTATACTTTTTTTCTTTGTGGATGTATCATTTGAGTCATCTAAGTTTATGTCAATTAATTGTTTTTGTATATTTTTCAGTTCTGATTCCGATTCTTTCATTTTGTTTTTTGAACCATGAAAGAGTTTTGCCATACAAATAAGCTTTTAATGTATCCCATAGTTTTACTATATTTGTGTCTTCTAAGTTACTGGTTTCTAGAAAGTAATTTATTTCACCATGTAACAATGGCTTAAATTGCTTAATGTTGGTGATGTAAGCAGGAATTCTGATTTATTAATTTAGTCTTTTAAAGTCAGATTCAAGTTTAAGAATGAGGGGAATTGTGATCTGAAAGAGGGCAGGGGAAATGGTAAAATGTATTACTTTTGTGCTTAGGTCTTGAGATATATATAGTTTGTCAATTCTAGTTTGAGTACTGAATCTGTGGTCTCTATGTGAGTATAATAAAGAGGTATTTCCTTTGTATGTGAAGGTGTCAGTCAAATTTAGATTACCCATTCAGTTTTTAAGAGCTTTCCCAATTGGAAAAAGGTGATTATGCCTACTGTTTGTGGTCTCAGAGTTATCTATATTGCAGTAAATCTCAGCCCAGAATTGCAATACATTTTTGAACTCTGTTTATTAGATTTATATGTTTTCTAACTGTTGTCAGCCCTATACCTGGAAAACAGTAAACTTAGCTAAAGTCCAAATTCTATTGTTATATTTTATTATTACTATAGTCAATAGTCCTTCCTTATCTTCATAGCTAAATATAATTTGTGGCATGGTGATATTTTTTTTTCCATAATATTATTGTACCTCTTGTTTTTTCTTGTATGCTGAGTGAGATAAAATTGTGAATTCTGAGGGGTTCCACATGAAATTATCATTTGTCTTAAAGGGGGATTCTTGTAAAAGTATTGCTTGTACCTTGTTCATTTTAAGTATTTTAAAAGATTTGCTCTTTTCCTTGGATTATTTAATCCACTTAGAGATAATAATGTTAATTCCATTTAATAGCTAAGATTGTAATGGACTTTAATAGTAGTATTAAACAAAACTGAATGTTGTATAGTATTATTAAAATTTTTTTGTAAAGAATGAAAATGGTAATATGTTATTCTTTCTAATTTAATACGATGATAATAGTTTATCTCAGGCCAGACTATTAATATAAATTAAAAAAATCTAACTTAAGTGCATGTTTCTTAAGGAATGAAATAATCGTAAAATACATTTTCAGACATAGAGTGTATGTCACCCCTAATCTGATAGATACTGAATGCTCCATCAGATTATCTATCAATCCAAAATTAAGTCAGCCAATGTGAGCTTGAGCTCCAATATGAATACAGGAGAACAAATAATGTAAGTTAATAATATGAATTCATTGGATTATTGTATATAGTAAAAGGAAGTGGTTAATCCCTCATATAATCATTATGTGGGAGTGTAAGAAAAAGACTCAAATATATAACTCTATATAATAATACAAAAACTATATCACACTATATAAAAAATGCAAGAAATTAATGTACACTATTAACAGTACTGATTCATACAAAAACATATATGTTGAACTCCTTACATGTTATATAACATTCTACCTTAAAACTAACTATTACTAACTAGTTATTAATATAAAATTGGGTATGAACTATTAAACTTACCCAGTCAAACCTATTGACAGCTTAAGGGTCTGTCACTGACTCAGTTGTAATATAGATTCATGCTAAAAATCTTCAATAAGCTAAGGTGAGTCATACTATCATCTTGTTTTACTAAAGGTTCTTTCATGTATTCAGTGAAAAAAACATATCTAGGGATCATATCCATCTAGAAATTTATACAACCTATAGTATTCAACTCTACTTTTCTTTACTTAACCAAAAATGTAGAATTATGAGAGGTTTCTATACATTAAAGGGCCAGATAGTATGCAGTATGCTGTTCTGTTGTGAAGAAATCTAAATAAATAAAATCAAAATTAAGTCATCACTAGTTCAACATTAACACTTTAAATAGTTTTAGTGACTTCTGTAATTTAAAATCCCCCCTTTTCTTTTCTTAGCGTGTACGTAACATATATGTTGGAGCAACTTGTCTTACAACTTTGAGTAAAACCTATACCAGCCTTAATATTAATTTTGCTTTAGCATTGTACTTATTAACTTAGTTGTTCACTTTTCTCTGGCATTGTTTATTAAAATTATATTCATCAGGAGAACCTATCTTCTTAACTAGATGGCCTAATGGTGGAGGTTTCTATCGTTATAATATTAGAAGTTTGCTCCAGAGCATATGAATTCTATTATCACAACATATAATGACAGATTTAATGGAATTAATGCTTATCAGGTTAGAAAATAATAATGTGAAAAAAGGTTAGAAAGTTATGTTTTTTATTTCTTGTACTTTCTCTTGGTCTCTCTCTCTCGCTTTGTTTCAGAAAAGAAGGCATGAATCATGGCCATGTTTATGTAAGAATATATTTTCCATTGATCATTACATTTTGTCAAATATATTATTAACCTGTTCAAAGAACAGAACATTGCATATCATCCCTTATTTTGATAGTCCTTAAACATTGCAGTTTACATATTTAACAATAGATAAACATTTAGGATGTGCCACACATTGCTTTACAGCATTATTAATGCTTTCTGAAAAATATAACTTATTTCAGTCTTACATAACTCCTCTGGCTTTTCTCATCTCTCAGAGCAATCATTTTGTCTGTGACAAATTATCTGCTTAGAATCATGGTATACAAAGGTTAGAAAATTATGTTTTTATGTATGAAATCTTCGATATACAAATGGTGATTATAAAGATGTTTTAGATAATCCTGTGAATGTAATGAGATAAGCTATCTAGGATCTACTTTTTATGAGTGGCTCAGTACTGATTGCGTAGATGCGTAGTTGCGTTACTGCAGATCAGCTTCCTTATGTTTTTTGGTGACTCCTTATCTGGGAACTTACATTAAAAGGTGAATAAATCAAGTGTATTCTTTGTTTTTTTTTTTTGCTTAAAAATGTATTCTTCTTGAAAATGCACTATGAATATGTAAAAGATAACAAGAAAATTGCAAATATAGTAAGGTGTTAAACACATTTCTTACAGAGCTAAAAGAGTGTTAAATGCTTTGGAAAGGTGCTTGTCTCTTTTCAGTTTGACTGCAGTGACGCCAATGTTGTTAGGCTATTTAAAAAAGTGGCACTATTGATTAGGGACCATGCAAAAGATTATCAAGTGCATGCAAGCGCTCAAGATATAAGGAAAGATGTGTGCATGTGCAATCATGAGAAACCGTTAAAATATGAAGTATATGCATTTTTCTTTGTGTTTCCAGTGCCCCGTACCAAGAGCGAACTCGACTCTTAGAGAGATTCCAGAGTAAACAACCAAGCATTATATTAACTGAATTAGTTCAAAACATTACCTCAAGCAGATTTTAAATTTCTAAATCATATAGGAAATAGCACATAACACCATGTTAGATCCAGTTACTGTATTACCTGGTTAAAAACCAAAAAATAATGATGAATATTGAACTGAGTGTGGGCCAAAGCTTAACTATGAGAAATATGACCCTTTGATTATGCATTTTATTGAAACAGTTAACTAAAACTAGAAATGCTAGATGTATCTGGTGTTGCTTATAGGTTAAAGGGCTTTTCCTCCAATCTGATTTGAGAATAAGATCTTTGTCCAGGTAAGATAGGAATTTGACAACTATGGATCTGGGAGAAGCAGACGATGAGGAAGGCATTGGTTTTCCTATTGCTCTGTGGGCTCTCTCAAAACCATTAGATAAACCTTCCTTTAAATCAAGTATTTCTGGAAGCCAAGTATTTAAGAATAAAATGATGTTCTCTCCCTCAGCCTTTGCAGGGAGACCAAAGATTCTTATGTTTGTCCTTCTTTCTTGCTTTTCTAGGTCATCAAGTTTGTTGGTAAGCCAGTTATTTTTTTGGGTAAGAAATTCAACCTGAGATTCTTCCTCCCTGAGTCTTCCATCAATATTAGTAAGTGCTGTTTCGATGTCTATCCATTTAGATTGTTGTTGAAGAATTTCCTTCAAAATGTCAATTTGGTTTTGACAGTTCTCTCTAAAGCTTTCAAGTTTATCTGTAAACTTGTCCATTTTTAAAGAGAGATCCTGAAGAGTAGAAGACATCTGTTGTATGTCCTTTTACAGTTGAGTGTCAGAATTCTTAGTGCTGCTCATTTCTACAATGTTATATTTTCTACAGTATATTTGACAGGAAAACTTTTAGATAGAATCCTCAAAGTTGGTATACCTTAGAATAGTAATTTATTAGCAGTTTTATCTTATTCTCCAAGAGATTAGAGAATTTAAATTCCTATAATTTGATGTAGTTTAAGGAGCTCAAAAACTGCTGCTAACAATTAACCATACAGACTCTGCCCCTCCATTCTGTGAATACCTGTAGAATTGAGAGGTATGAGGGTAGTTCAGGCACACGTGCAGAAATGCAGAAGACAATCTTGTAAAATAGATTTGGGACTGACAGGAAGAGGGCAAGAAGAAACAAGGATATCCAGCAAAGAGATGGACTGATTGTGTGAGAGAAGCTCTGTGACAGCCAAGCATGCATGTCCTAGAAGGTTGGAAAGTGGCACTGAAAACAGAGAGAGATGGTGGCAGTTGACACAACACCCTGACTCGATGTGGAAAATGGGGGGAAAAGGGAGGTCGAAGATAATGATGTCCATGATGTTTTGTCCCAAGCTAATTTTCACAGCTAATAGTGGATTTAGACTTTTAGTGGCTGTTACTTAGGAGGTGACATGGTGGCAGAAACCATGATGACAGAGGAATTACAGGCTATTCACACCTATAGTGATGCCTTGTCAAACATTATGAAAAGTACTGTGGTGCGTATTCAGAATTTTAAAATGCTAACAGCTTATCACGATATGCAGTTATATACCATTCAAGGGACACTACAACAAGAACAACAATAATAAGGACAGTTACTGAAGCAGTCTGTCACAGTAGCTTCCTACTCCCATGAAGTCCAGGATCTGCATAGATGCTTACTATGGCTTGAGTCAAAACTGAAGGATATGAAAAAACAAGTCAAACAAAACAACACACATCTCATTGGAAATGTAGAAGCTCTGGACCCTGTCAGAGCTTTGCCTGCTTACCTGACTGTAGGGTTGGAGACCTGGGGAATGACACACCTGGTGGTGGGTGTGTTGCTTCTGTGGCCATGATGGAGATTGAGAGTATGAACAGCAGCCAGGCTGTAGCAGATAGGTGGGCCTGGAGGCATCATTGTCCTTGATTCAGGGGAGGATGCTTCAATAAGCATGCATCACTGCATGTTGAGTCTGGAAGTATGATGCTAGCATACTGTAGGATTGCACAAAGCTGCCTAACACTGGCTGTCGAAAACATAAACCCTGGAATGGATAAATATTATACAAAAAACATTGAAATATGGAACAATACTGAACATCTGTAACTTCAAAAATAAATTCATCGAATGGCCATAGTTGACCAAGAACCAGGAAGTAACGCAATGCATAAGATAAGTGAAGGAAACCTTCACAATTTGCCCTGTAACCCACAGAGGTGTGATCACAGAGTTGGTATATATAGTTAGAGGGGGTGTGCGGGCAAAACCTCCCACCTTGGTTGGTTGCATTCGTGATGTTGGCCAATTATAGAATTTATTTTCACAGTTACTATGTTTAGTAATGTTCCGTAGCAGTGTTTTATGTACGATATTTAGCCATTTGAGGGTTTATATTTTCAGTAGCAGAACATAGAACCTCTCACATACCTCTCAACTGCCCAGATTTTCATAGAATGTCCAGATTTATGCCTCATATTTTCAGTCTGTTCCTCATAAAACTTGTAATTTTTTGATTTTTTTGACAAATCATTGGGGACTAAATTCACTAAATAATGGCAGGCATTTGAGTTTCAGACTTCATATCCTTCAGAAAATGCATGGTAACACAAGACCTTTTATCCCAGCAACTTTTCTAAGTTTATAAAAACAATATTTAAAATTTGTCCCTATTTTGGGGTCTTTGTCCCTCCATTAATTTTGGCTTTGTCCAGATTTTTTGTTCCAAGAGGTTGTGAGATTATGCTCTCTAATCCTACCTTTCATCAATACTCAATGGTACCTATAATCCTGTTTAGTGGGGATACAGTCAGACCAGAAATTATTTATGGTACATAGTTTCAGAGCTAAATACTAGACTAGCTACCTTGAGGGCCATTTTAAACCTAGACAATTTCCTGCAAAGGTGAGAATCAAACCTTGCACCTTGTGTCTGTAAGATAAACACCTTAACAATCATGGCAACCCTCCCAAGGGTAAAGGTCTCATCTTGAGTATTGTACCATCAGGAAACAGATAAAGCTAACCTTAGCCTTTATTTCAGCACCTGATGAAAGAATAAGAGTTATGTTGTATTTTTATTGCTGTTGTTTGTCTTTCGGCTTTTCCCGGTTAGGGGTCGCCACAGTGGAACTCCGGTCCACTAATGATTGGCAGTAGATTTTCATGAACTCCGTGGTGCCAGCTCGATGTTCAACGTTCAACAAAGGCACACCCATTTACACGTCTTTCAAACACCCACCCAACCACGGGGAGGACATGCAGACTCCACACAGAAGGCACTCCCCACACTCCAGCCGAGAATCGAATGGGAGAACCTCTTGCTGTGAGGCAACAATGCTACCGCTGCACCACCGTGGATGGAGTTAAATGAGCAGAAAAGTTTTAAATTGCTTGGGGAATTATTATGTTTATGTATGAAATAAAAAGTTAAAATGAAAGAAAAGTTAATTTACATTGCTGGCCTTCTGGAGATTCTGAATATGTTATCACAGGTATACATCACGAAAAGTCTGCAGTGATGGCAGATATTGATAAAGAATTGTGATTGCTCTAAAAGAATGAGCAATTAAATTAAGCAATTTGAGGCTTCTTCTTCTATTGAGCAGAAGAGGTTCAGTAGCTTATGTGGATGATGAAAAGTTTTCAGAATGGCAGAATAATGAGATCCAAGGGTGGGACAGAAAATGAGTGTGCAACAGACCAATGGGAAGAGGTGAAAGGAATTGGCTTCTTTAAGTTTATGAGGAATAGATAGCCAGTTGTATCCAGTGAGAATTACAAACAAACAAATCACCTAGATATACAAAATGGCACAGCACATCATGTAGGGAAGGTAGAAAGGATAAAAGAAAAGCCTAGGCATCTCCTCTTTTGATATCATAGCTATAGACTGTGAAAGTGGTTGCTGAGACAAGCATGTCTTTAAATGGGTTAATGGTGGCAAACCAGAGGGTTACAGCCCTTAAATGCACTGATAAAAGTCTACAGTTATGGGAATGTTCACAGAGCTTTCCAGATAGTGACTCTTGAGATAGGATCACCACTTTAAAATGCAGAGGGCAAAACAAAGTTATGGGATAATGTACAGAACTATCCTAAAACTGACTTATGAGGTAGCACTCCATGGTTGCAATACACAGAGATGCAGAATAGAAACAGAGATGGATGGCCAGCAGAAATTAACTCGCCCGGTTAAGACATGGGTGTGCAGGAAGTTAACTTGGAAGGAAGAAGAATTAAAAAAAGCTGAAATTTGAGTAAATAAATGTAAGAAATGAAGAAGTGGATGAAGAGAAAATGGTCATGGTGATGCGAGTTATTCAACATCTGTCTTTCTTGTGTGTTTTATCAGATTTTTGCAATGGGACTGTACTGTCAGGCGATTAAGGACATATATAACAGTCACACTGGAAGGTTGTTTAGAAAGACGGCAAGGGTGAGGCTGATGTAGAAGTTTAGAGATTCATCCACATAATGTGAAGCTAACATATAAAGACTATAGATAAATGTCAGAATGATTCAGGATGATGTGCAAAATGTTATAAGGGCCATATATGACTTTCATATTTCTGTCTTGTGTATTAGTCCTTAAGAGCTCTGCTCTCTAGATTTCTGCAAAAGCTGAACACTTGTCCATATGGGTGACTGAAGAGGGCACTGGACTTTTATAAATTATTTTGCTGGGTATAACCATACCCGGCCTTAGGCATAGGCCAACTAGGCGGCCACCTAGGACGCCACTCTAGCAGGGGTGCTTTTCCAGTACTTATTTGGTGTAGGCAGACCAGGATGGGGGCACCGGGCGGTGTGGTAGGGGGTGCCGTGGAACCATTTTGCCTAGGGCACCAGTTGACCTAAGACCGCTCCTGGTTATAACAAACTATGTGTTCTTCTGTAGGAGGTTTTTTTTTATATTTTAAAGGAAAAAAAAACATTAGAACTAAAAAAGATCTATTTTCACTTTATCTATGTTTTAAGTTATTTTAACATCTCAAAATCACCCTGCTTCTTATAGAATTTTAATATGTTTTCTGCACAATGGCTGTCAGTGGGACTTGATATATCAATGTGATCTTATTTTTCTTCAAGCCTTTCTCTTTCCCATAATCCATTTCAAGTCTGCTTTATATGAGTCATGCTAGACATAAGGAAGTAGTGGTGTATTCCCCATTCTGTTGACTTATAATGGGATTAGAGTCAGTCATTGTTATCTTATATGCTATCTGTAACAGGACTGCTTCTTTTATTTATTTATTTATTTTACATTTGTTAACCAGGGGTGTCTGAGCCGAAAAGGCACTTTTTCAGCAAAGGCCCGGGGAGAAAAGCTCCACAAAGAAAAATTACAGAAACATTTAGTTATTTAGACATTATTTATTGAATAGCCCTCATTTGTGGGTCTGAGGGCTTGTTTTATAGCATACTAAGGAATTATACATCTGCAACCTAACCAGATGCGAAATTGCAGGCCTTTGTTTACAGTATATTTTTGCAGTTCAAGATGAATTGACAAGCCCTCCCCCTACACTCTAGTAAGTGTGTTGATACTTTACAAAATTTGCAGGAAAAATATGTTCTGATTTTTCTCTCAGGAACCACCATTAAAGGTTTTGGACACCACTCATGCAACTGCTTTGTTTTCATTTTTTCAGCTTAGATGTTCCAGTTTTGTGTGTTTTTCAATTTTCTCTCAGTGACACAGACATCATTGATATTACTCAAGTAATCTTAAAATGTAAAGTAGTATAAACAATAAATATGCAAAGTTTAAAGATTAACATTTCAATACTGTGATGTTGCTTATGTAAATTTGACAAAAGAGGTGACAACTGCCATTGAATCATTGACTGATCTAATTGCTCTGTTTTGCTACACAAAAAGGCATGGCTACATTGGAAGCAGCTGTGAATTTGTTTAAGTTCTCTTCCTTTCTTCAATAAAGGCAATGGAAAATAGTTTCACACCTCTCTGTCTTGTTTACAGCAGCCTGAGCTCCTGACTACAAATTTATCTGTATCTGTGGTATGTCATGAAGGTGTAGACAAATTCCTCTGCAACTTATGTGAGAAATTAAGCTTAAAAAAAAGTGGGTGGTCTTTCCCTTCCTTTGATACCGAAGTGAGGAAATGAAAGTTTAATAACGTGCAAACAGGTTTCACATAACTACAAAGTACTGGAATCATATTGTAGAGAGAAAAGCAACCTAATTTAGAGAGGAAAGCAACCTAAGAGTTGAGTTAAACTGTAGGTAAAGGTGGAATTTTCCTTTAAAGGAGGGGAGCACGTGAAAATGACTTCAAGATGTTATGACAGCCAAACAGAAGGTAAAAGCAAAGAGAATGTGTTATAATTTAATTTTTAAGTATATAAAATCATACAGGCACTATGTTTGTCTTCCTGTTATGATGCAAAAAATATACACTTGCCCATAGTGGAGGCTGGAGGGTACAAGGAACTTTTATTTTATCACAATATTTCTGCCATGTAAATTAAGGAGAGGCATTCTATGAAGTAGTTTTTTGGGAAAAGAGCTTTAAAAAATGACTTTAGGATGTTAACATAGCCAGAATATATAATAAGGAATGCTTACATTGTGAATGTTACTAACAGTTTGCTCAATATATAAGCATGACTCTAATTCATTGCTTAGCTTTGTTACTGTATTAGGAAGCTTGTTTACTACACTGTGGTCATTTTTGCCTAAGCGCAACATTGCTTTGTTATTCTCAAAGCTATCCTTAAGCTACATGCTTAAATTCTTTATGATTGTTAGTCGACCTTTCTAGTTATACATCTTGTTCGTACAGTCTATGGGTTTGTTGAAAAATCTAGATACTTTAAATTGTGTGAATTTACTGGATAAAACTTGCAATGCTAGCTCAACAACACGCCACCTCAGCTGAATCTAGATTTTAAGCTAGAATCCAATCACCTACTGATGATTTATTTGTGAGCAGTTTTCTTATTGATTGGTCATTTCATTCCCAACTTGTAAGCATTTGCTGTTAAACTGCATGCAGGTTTATTTGTTGCTTTAGGTACATAGTTTGGCCGCATTTTGTCTTTTTTGCAATGTGTAATGATGTTTAAATTGATTTAAATGTGTGAATTCCTCTACCTTCCTGCTACTTCTACTATACTACATCTCCTGCTTTCCCTCTTCCCTCTCCTTTCTTCCTTTCCCTTTGTAATCTTTATATGCTATGATCTCTCCTACATGCTGAAGTTCTGTCTCTGTTCTCTTCTGTTTATTTTCTTTCCCCCACCCTGTTACACCCGCCCAATCTCACTGTACTCTCTTTAATACCAAACTGTTAAGAAAACCCTTCTGGCAGTAAAGAACTTCAAGGTAAAAGTAACCTAAATGAAATAAGAAACCAGAAGTCCAACGTCCAAGACTTAAAGCACACAAAATAACAAGGCAAAGCTTTCGAGTACAAGACTATTTTTCAGTGCATTGAAAGAGTTGTGTACTCGAAAGCTTTGCCTTGTTATTTCATGTGCTTTTATTAAAGTCTTGGACGTTGGACTTCTGATTTCTTATTTCGTTCTCTCTTTGATACATCAGACATTTTTAATTTTGGCTCTCACTCAACTTCAATCCATTTGTTCTGTTTTCTTTTTTTTTATTTTGAGCATTTAAAACATTAATCACCAAATCAGAACTCTGTTCTACTCTGCAGAAGCAATATTGCCTCCTCAAAGCTGTCTATACAATTCTACATATTTACAGCCATTGCTAGTGTATGCTTATATCTGTACTTACTTTAAACTATTATTTTGTATGTGGGTGGCTCCTAGTGCATCACTGAACCTTAAAACCTGCTACCCTGCTGTACTACTTCCACCTTTCCATCTACTGTCTTTGTCCTCCTCCTACTGCACTATTTCTATCTTTCCATCTACCCTTTACTGCTGATTCCCTCTGCTAACATACTTGTCTTCCCCTTCCTATCACTACTTTGTTTACAGTGACCTGCTGTTTTATTCCACTCACCTGTACTACCCTGGTCTTTTCAACAAAGAACTCTAGCTTCATCATTTCTGTTTCCCTGATTGTTTTTCTTTTGAACATAGGCTGCTGTGACCTGGTCTAACCTGCTCCATTCACCCTCACTATGCTCGCAGTCACTTTGCTCCCCTACCCTATCCACACTCCCACCCACCCCACCTCAACTAGATTTATACTTTTAAAACCCCACCCATGTAACAGCAGCCAATCACAACCAGGAGTCAACTAATGGGATCTAAACTAAACCTACTATAAACCACCCCTATTCTTCACTTATCAATACTTAATCAGAATGTCACTCCCCCCTCCTGTAAGGACATAACTCTACTACCCACACATACAACACTACTTATATAATTTATCAGACATCAGCTCTATTTCACCCATTACTCTCTACATTCTAAATGTCAAAGTAAACTAATAAAATTCTTCACCTTAAGGAACACTTAAACCTAACAGCCCTACACATCACCACTAGCTCACTACTATTACTCTTATACTCCCTCACTTCATATTATTCTCTACTACAATCCACCAATTCCCCTCTCTGGCAGACCTCTTCATTATCCCACCTAAAATCTACTATTAAACTATACTATAGCTCCAACCCTTTTCTATACTAGCCATATAGATTACCATGCAAACGAATTTCAACTTCTAGCAAGAACATCCCAAACCTGTCAAAAACATGCCAAACTACAAAACAACTTGCCAAACTCCTTTTACATCTTATTAAGCAATTAAACTGCTCCATGGACATACACTTTAATAGTGGTCCCATTCCCCTACATAATATGATAAGCAACTCTAACACATTCAACCCTGGACTATTACACCAGAAAAATAAATCTTCGCTTCTCCTCCTTAATATGAATGTAAGAAGTATTGGAAATAAAGTTCATAATCTGCATTCCCTGATCTCCCTCTATTCTCATGATATTGTAATAGTATCAGAGACATGGCTAAAACCTGACAATAACAACAATGAAATTGTAGCTCCCGGATACAATATTCTATGCAAAGATAGGGTAACCAGAAGGGGGCAAGGGAGTAGCAATCATATTCAAAGATCACCTAATACATGACTATTTAGAATTAAGCATCCCTGACTTTGAAAATGCAGAACTAATCTTTGCCAAATTAAAAATCAACCCCAAACAACACATTAGCATCATAGGTGGCTATATCCCATCAGGAAACAATATTCCTACACTAGAAAACATAGTACACTGGCTCTCCAATTCCCTCCCACAGGAAACAGTCCTGATGGGTGACTTCAACATTGACTGGCTCAACTGCTCCTCTCAGAATCTAACATCCCATGTTGACCTCCATGGGTTCACCCACCTCATCACATCCCCCACAAGGACTGACAAATCTTTCAAACAACAGACTATCCTCAACTGGATTTTGGTTAATAACCCCTCTATATCATCTCAATCGGGCTGTCTTCCTGATGGCCTGAGTGACTTCACAAAAGGAAATATTGCCAGCCCAGCTATCTGGAATTTTGTAAATAATTCTATGTCATTTGTAAATATTGATATGATTTATACAGATCTGTATGGTATGTACTGAGTTAAATGTAACCACAGCATACCCTGCTAGCTTAGAACAGAAATGTATATAAACTATATACCTGTGCAAATGTATATGTTTTAATAGTAGAAACTGGAACATACAGAGTTACCTTCAAGACTTCAAGAAAATAAGTTGAAATTAAATTGTTTTACAATTGTGCTATAAAAGTTTCAATACAGCAAGGAGACAGGATGTCTAGAACTAGGGTGCCTTCTGCATTGTTTTCTAAGAGTTTTATTGTTTTACGTGTTCTAGCAACTGCAAAAGTCTGAAGGCTATGTATTTTTCACAAGGAGATGTCAAATGCTACAATGAGGGGTTTAGCTTTGGAACTTAAGTCAGGTGACAAAAACTGATGTCATCCAAGCTAACCCAGCAGTAATATTTGATATTAATTCAAGAACTCTCTTATTGAGAGACTGGGAATTTTGTACTTTGTCTTTGACCTAAGAAGAACATCCAGTCATCACCACCAACTGCACTTGCCTTGCTATAAGTAAGTTTTTTTAGGGTATAGTAACTCTTTTAGATATAGGCAGGAATATAGTAAAGATTCATTTAGATGTTTTCTGTATTTATTTGAGACTGTCCTGCAATGTTTTAAATGTTTCCTGTGATTTTGAATTCTGATGTAACTGAATGCATATTTAGTATTGTCTTGTTCTTTTGTCATTTATTATTAAATATATTTAAAACCTATCTTTGTGGCTGATATTTGTGAGACATATTTAAGCTCTTAGAGTACTTGCATATCTATTTGGTTACACTGTACAGGCCACTCCTAAATAGCCTTGTTCTTGGTCAGACTACCATTTGGATTAATAGTAACATTACACAGTAGGATTGGACACCCTTTGTTAAGGGCCTTAAAAGTAGCCGATAAGAGTGGTTGGTGGCAGTGGAAACTACTTTATAGTCTGGGAAGAAGGTGGCATAGCTAGTAAACCTGTTCCAGCCTTTCCCAGGAGTGTGTGTGTGTGTGTGTGTGTGTGTGTGTGTGTGTGTGTGTGTGTGTGTGTGTGTGTGTGTGTGTGTGTGTGTTTGTGTGTGTGTTTGTATGTAAATCAAACCTCAAAGAGTGTGTGTGTGTCAGCTACTTGGGCAGGGCCACGAAGCACTGGCTGGACAGAGAGGGTACTGGAGGTTTTATCTTGGTCACTCAGCAGAGATCTCAACCCTATATCTGTGCCAGTGGAGAGTCTTACTGGGGATCTGAAGAAAGAGGGAGAATGTAGCCCAAGACTGACTGCGGTTTCTGTGTGCTCTTAAGGGAAATTGCATTTTACCAGGGACGGCTCGTCCTATCGGACTGCCGGACTGCAGCCCTCCCACTTAAGAAAATAACAAAAAAAAAAATCTGTGAAACATAAGATTCCAGACTGCCTTACCAGAAGTCCTGATATGGATACAGAGGTACCCAGCAATCCTTGCTGTGAGGTACCAGGATTCTGTGCGGTGAGAACCGCACAGAACAGAGGAGGTCCAGACTGCTTCAGCCACAGTCAGGACCAATGAAGAGGACTGAACTGCTCTCGTGGGACATTTTCAGTGCACGGGCTTGCTTGCTGTTCAGTTGCTGGAGAGCTGTGTGCTTCCCGCGGATCTGTGGCTTGCTGTTTGGTCAGGTAAGTGAAGGGCTGTGTGTTGGTCGGTCACTGGGCTAGGTAAGTGAAGGGCTATGTGTTGGTCGGTTGCTAGGCTAGGTAAGTGAAGGGCTGTGTGTTGGTCAGTAGCTGGGCTAGATGTGTGTGTTGGTCAGTCGCTGGGCTAGATGTGTGTGTTGGTCGGTCGCTGGGCTAGATGTGTGTGTTGGTCGGTCGCTGGGCTAGATGTGTGTGTTGGTCGGTCGCTGGGCTAGGTGTGTGTGTTGGTCGGTCGCTGAGCTAGGTGTGTGTGTGTTGGTCGGTCGCTGGGCTAGGTGTGTGTGTGTTGGTTGGTCGCTGGGCTAGGCATGTGTGTTGGTCGGTCGCTGGGCTAGGTGTGTGTGTGTTGGTCGGTCGCTGGGCTAGGTGTGTGTGTGTTGGTCAGTCGCTGGGCTAGGTGTGTGTGTGTGTGTGTGTGTGTGTGTGTGTGTGTGTGTGTGTGTGTGTGTGTGTGTGTGTGTGTGTATTTTATACTAGTGTGTCTATGTATTTATATTTATATGCATGTATGTATGCACTTGATCCTGCAGTTTACATTTCCTGCAGAGATTATCTGACTGATCCTGTGTTGTATCCAAACTCTGGCTTACATGTCACGGACTATACTATGTGCAAAGTGAAGAAAACAAAATAATTGGTAAGAGAAAATACAGGCCCCACTCTCAGAGCTGGATAATGTTATTTTATGGAGTCATTTTATTTATTTATTCATTAATCAGCAAAAGAGAAAGAAGCAATCAATGAAAGAAAAAGGACGGTTCTGTCAGAGAAGGAAGACAGATAAAAATTTAATTGGTTTATTACATGCTTTCACTTTATTTATGTGTTACCCAGGAAAGCACAGTACAGAGGTAACTTAGTAGCACTAAACTGGATAAGTCATTTTCCTGGAATCAGACAGTGTGCATATGCAGACAAGCAGTTTTAAATCCAAAATAAAGTCTGAAGCTCACTTGCAACTTATAACATTAATCATCTGTGCTATTCTACCAGGTGGAGGTACCACCCTAAATGATGCAGCAGCTGAATGTGAAGCTGTTTCCAAACAAAACACAGGAAAATATATCTTGGTTTACCTTACCTGGATTATAATTTGCACCCAGCTCCCATGCTAGACACAGCATATGGAGAGGGGTTAGAGCTGCATCTGGAAAATATAATTAAATGTCCATGTGCTCCTCCTCACTCAACAATACATGGATTCAGATGCACAAATTACTTTGTTCAATATGCACAGCATGAATGTGCACTCAAGCACAGACAGGCTCGCATATACACACAATTACATATACATAGAAACACACATACAATTACACACACACACACACACACACACACAGAATACTAAACCTAAGTAGTTCATTTTGTATCTATCTGCATATGACATGACATGAAAGGCAACATGGTAAAAAGTGAATCTTGCACCCCAACTGACAGAGACACATCAGACTACTACCCCTGTGTCACTCCACAGTGTCTGAGCCCTCTGATACAGTGGATTAAAACATTAGTTTCCTTGGTTGCATTAGATATTTTAATGCATAGCAGAAGGTGATCTCATTTTATAATGATGATGCATTTTCCTTGTAGTTTGATGGTTTCAGCTTCACCAAAAAAGTTTTGACATGTCCCATCAGATTCTAAATTGATACAGTGAGTAGCAAAGCCTTTTGTATACCTACATACAAGTGTTATCCTTTATGTCACAGTCAAAGCCACTCACTACCTTTTGACAGGATCCCATACATTAAATGGATACTCTTGTTGAATACTTATACTTAACAAGAGTATACATTTGTTGAGAGTATGTACTTTCATGGGACTTAACTGGGGTAGGTCTGGTTCTCCCTTATATAGCAGGTATTCATCTCTACTACATAAAAGAGAAGCCTGGACTACCACAGCAATGTGTATGTGGGGAAGGTTTTGTTGATGCATTTTGTGTACTGTGTGCAGCTAGATATGTTTGGTCGGCACTGTGCAGTCAGGATTAGGTGTGTGTGGTTGAACATATGCTGTGTATTGGGGTTCATTAGTTGTAAGTGACTGAAAGATTGTAGACTGTGTGTGTAAAATGCCCCAGTTACTATATACTGGTGGCTGGAGAGAGCAAATGGTGGTGGGTAGAGATACTCAGGCTTGAACCCTGTACCTTGTATGCAAGGTGTTAAGGACCTGAATTCCCTACCCACCTCCATTTGTAAAATAATTGCAGATTTTTGCCTCATATGTGATCTGATCTGTTCCTCATAATATCTGTGGTTTCTAAATATTGCAATGCTTGATATTTGATGGTGCAGTGGTAGCATTGTTGCCTCACAACTGCAGGTTCTCTGGTTTGATTCTTGGCTGGGGTGCCTTCTGTATGGGGTCTGCATCTTCTCCCTGTGTTTGTGTGGGTTTGCTTTTGTGTCCTCCCATGTTACAAAGACATGTCTGCATTATTTCTTCCTTGGCCTCTGCTGAAAATTGTTTTTTTGTTCCAAGTCAGATTGTCCTGATTAACAAATGTTAAATAAAATTGACAGGCATTTGAATTTCAAACTTCAGGTTTCTGAATGTTTAATTCCTTGCATATTTGATGGTGCAGTCGTAGCATTGTTGCCTTGCAGCTATAGGTTTTCTGGTTTGGTTCGTGGCTGGGGTTCCTTCTGTGTGGAGTCTGCATCTCATCCCTGTGTTTGTGTGGATTTGCTCTGATGTCCTGCCATTTTACAAAGACACATGTCTGCAGTATTTCTCCCTGGGCCTCTGCTGAAAATTGTTTTTGTTCCATCAGAAGTAAAATTGACATTGAATTTCAGACTTCATATTCTTCAGAAAATTCATAGTAACACAACCTTTTACACAATCTTTTATTCTAGCAATTTTCTAAGATGAATATTGTCATTATTTTTGGGACTGTATTACCCCATTATTGGCTTTGTCCAGTTTTTGTGCTAAGGTTGACAGCTATGGCAAGAACTGAATTCACTGAATATGTTTGAGGGCTGTATTCCTTCATTACTGGGTTTGTCCAGGGGTTTTGTGCTAAGAGGTTGACGGCTATGGTGAGAACTGAATTCATTAAATGATAGCCATTTAAGTTTCTTCCTCTCTTTCACAAAGCAGCTAATTTGGCGTAGTGGTATGTTGCTCTGACTGCTTTGCACAGGGACCTTGGCAGTAAAATGTATGGTGGTAACATAGCATTTTATTCTAGCAACTTTACAAGATTATACAAGCAATGTTTAATGTGTCTCTGTTTTTTGGCCTTTTGAACCCCTCAATAAATTTGGCTTTTTCCAGATTTCTTGTGCTGCGAAGTTGAGATGCAGTTGAGTATTGAGTAGATTTTACAAGGAGCTGAGAGGTGCAAGGGAAGAGAAGTTTAGTGCTGCTTATGCTAAGTCAGCTTACATTGTTAATAGCACAACAGGTTGTGTACTTGCTTTTGATGCAGAAGGTTGTTGGTTCTACTCCCACAAGGGGTGAATGCTGCTGTACTGAAAATTAAGATACCAACTATGAGCCTGTTATCAGTTTGTCATCCATTTCCTATTGCAATATTACTGCTTATCATTTTTAATATAATATAGGCAATTTATTCCTCAGGGGCATCAGATGCTTTATTTTTCGATGAAACCATGAAATATAAAGGTATTTGCTAGCAGCAACCTCTTCATTAGTTACAGATTTATTTAATGTGGAATTATTTAATGACTTTTTTTACTTCAGAGATTGTGCGTATTTACTGATAATGGTGGACTGTAGAATGTGCATAATTACTGATAATGGTGGACTGTAGAATTATGCATATTTATGGATAATGGTGGACTGTAGAATTGTTCATATTTACTGATAATGGTGGACTGTAGAAGTTTGAGTAGACTTTTATGATGGAAATGTTCTGAATTGGGAAGTTTTGTCATTGGTGCATGCGTTTTGTTTCATTGTTTACTGGAAAATGTTCAAAGCAGTAGGAAGGTGTATCAAAGAGCACATGTATGATTTATATGCAAGGGGCCTATGATTTGAAAACAGCCCAGAATTAATCTTTATCTGCCACTGGCAAAATGTATTTTCTTTGAATGTGGGTTTCAATGCTGTTTCAATGAATGTGAGTTTCAAGGGTAGAGCAGTTCTAATGCTAAGTTTGTTTAGCATATGTCTTAGTATTTGTGCTGTAAAATGCAAAATAAAACTTTCAAATGAAGTCCAAATCATCACAGAAGTAAATCAGTATGCACATTATTGTTTATGGTAAATGGAGTCAAATACCCAAGTAATGGATCATTGGAATGGCTGCAGATGGAGGCTCCATTCGACCATGATTTTGTGAGGGGGAAGGGCGGCAAACTTAAAGACAGCCCCAGCTGAACTATACCTCCCAACTGTCCAGATTTTCAAAGAATGAATAGATTTTTGCTTCTTATTTTTGGTTTGTTCCTTATAAAATCTGTGGTTTTCTGGCAAATCATTTAGGAATTAAGTCACTAAATAATGACGCACTGAATTTCAGACTTCATAACCTTCAGAAAAAATGAGTGCTAAAGTAAGACCTGTTTTTCTATCAACTGTCTCGGTTTATACAAGAGCAATTTTTAGTACTGTTTATATGTTCCCCCAATATATTTGGCCTTGTCCAGATTTATTGCATTAACAGCTTGAGAGGTACATGCAAATAAATTGCTTTATCGAATTAGGCATAGCCAAACCTCTCAACTGTCTCCGATTTAGGCTCAAAATGTTGCTCTTCCCCCTAATAATCCCTCCGCAAAACAGCATTTTTGGAAGTAAACATGGAGGGTTTACAATTAAGAAATATCAGAAATGCATGTAGACTTTTATTTTGTCAGCTGCTCAAGTTAGCAGTACTAATATTAAAGTGCCCTTCTTTGACAGGTTCCCAGCTGTATTGTGTGGCTATTTTATATTTTTACATCACATTTTTGGTCCATTTTTGATAAAATTGTGTTTTTTGTGGCAAATTAGTGACAAATCATTAAAGACTGAAGTTAGAAAATAATGACAGACATTTTAGTTTCAGACTTCATACCATTCAGAAAATTCATACTAATGCAAGACCTATTCTATTATCTTTCTAAGTTCATAAGAGCAATATTTTAAAAAAAATTGTCCTTATTTTTGGGTCTTTGTCCCCACTTCTGTGTATGGCTTTGTCCAGATTTCTTGCTCTGAGATTGAGAGGTATGACAAATGTGTCAGGGCCATCACAGTCAGCCAGAGACATTTCAAATTGTGACATATTTGTTGCACCCCACTCCCCCATGTAGTGACTCTGGATGTGTCGAAGCAAGGCAAGGAGTAGTTATGCAGTGTAAATGTGCAGAGTATCCCCCCCATCCAAGGTAGACACAAGTACTAGAGTGGCTTTTCATCTGTCCTTGATTTTTGCAGAATGGTCTGGTTTCTGTCGCATTTTATGTACTGTTGATTTATGATTATTACTCAAAGTGCCTGTTGCTCTGTGTTTAAGTAGCAATACTTTAATGACCATCAGGTAAGCTTGGCTGAGATTGTAAGATGCAAGTAAGCTTTAATAAGCATACTGTTAAAGAATTGCCAACATTGAAAGCCTTTCTGTTGTTGCCATGTAGAGAATACTTAACTAGATAATGTATAAGCCTTGGGTATTGAAATGCATATGACAGTATTTGTAATAAAGGACAGGATTACATTATTTTAAGAAGCTCATTACACTTGGAGACTTCAGTCATCTCTGCAGGCTTTACCCATAAACTAAATAGAATGCCAATTGTGTGGTCCATAACCTGTATAGTAATCCTTTTAAGCAACGTATCTTGAGCTTATTTCTCGTTTGCTTTTCATTTTTTACTTTGATCATGTTTTCCCCATGAAACAAGTAGATAGTTGTCAGGCAGCAGGTCTTTTTTTGGGTAAGAAACATTGTTACAAGTGGGGGCATCAGAGATTTCTACTTTCAGCATGTTACTTGGTACTTTAATAAAGCTGAATATAAATTATAATTAGAACTGCAGTGCAAGAAGTGGTTTGAGTTGAGTGCTGCTTGTTTTTCTTATACTTGATTTTGACTGGCATTCCATTAATGTATTTAATGTATTTAAAAAAATATATATTTTTTCATGCCTCACAACCTTTTTGTTACCATCTAGATATTACGTAAGCTGTCATGCAGCCAATGCATTGAAATATTTTTATTCTTCTACATTTCATTTTGTCTTGATTGGACTCTCATAATGACGGTTTAGCGCCCAGGGCAGTGTATTTGGTTCGGTTTTGTGGTTTTGAGCATAGCTCCTCCTCTTTCTAGTTTGCCACACCCCTTCCCGTTGACCCCACACATTCAGCTGTCTCCTGCCGCCCCCCTTTGATTTGAAGTCACCAGCCACCGCTACATTTTACTGTGTGTGTACTTGTCATCCTCCCAGTGTGCACATCCCCTACCTATTGCCAGCGGTGAGGATTGAGGCTCCTTGATTACTGAGCCAGTGCAGGGGCATCACAGTGATCATCAGGCAACTTTTCTTCTAAGAACCTGCACTCACCAAGCCAACCAAACCACATACCACTTAATCAGAAATAAAAAAAAATAAGCTTCAACCCAAATAGGTTCATCTCTGCTCTAAAAAGCTGCAACTGGAAATCTTTCAGACAGCTAACCCTAGAAGACACTTAACTTCTTCAACACCACTTTCTTATATATATTAAACTGCCACTCACCCCCTAGAACTATTACAGTAAAAGTTAACTATGCACCCTGGCTAAGTAAAGGATGCGGATCATTACTCAAAGCTAGCCATAAGGCTTGAGAACAGTTTCACAAAAATAAAACCCAAATCACAAGACAAACATTTTTAGAACTGTGAAACAAAGCTAAGAAACTAGTAAAATTAGACAAAAATCAACTACTACCACAATATCCAGAAAAAAAAACACCACAATAACCCTCAAAAGTTCTGGGTTGCAGTTAATAATATACTTCTGCTAGGTAAATCAGTTACTCCCACTCCAACATCAACCAGCAACTTTGATAATATAGCAACCCGATTCAATAAATACTTTACAGAAACTATCCAAACCCTTGCAAATTCTCACAGCATCTCCAACAGCTCTGTCTATTTGGTGCCTCAGTACAGCAACCTCTCCCAAAATGTTGCACCAACCACTTTACATTACCCAGTGTCTGTTGATGCCATAAAAACTAGTTAAAAAAATGAAACCAATGCCATAAAAAACTACTTAAAAAAACTGAAACCAACCACCCTAGCCACAGACAGCCTCCCAGCTGACTTTCTGCAAAATGCAGCAGAAGCAATAGTATACACAGTAGCCTTACTCTTAAACAGATCAATACCATAGAGCCTGGTACCTGTTATTTGGAAATTTTACCTTTACACAAGGGAGATGATTGCACTGAACTTACTAATTATCATCCAATTGCCATCCTTTCATGTTTATCTAAAATCCTAGAGAAAGTCGTACATACCCAGTTCATGGACTACCTTCACGCACATAAACTATTCTCAAATACTCAACATCATTTTCACACCACCACCACAGCCCTAATGTCCTTTACTAACACAGTGAACCACTATAGAAAAACTGGACAATTTGTATCTGCCATAGTTTTGGACTTGTTGAAAGCCTTTGACATGGTAAGTCACAATAAACTCATTAATGTGCTCTCCACCCTAAACCTTAGTAGCTCCTCTATCACCTGGTTCCAAAGCTACCTATCAGGATGAAAGCAGACCATCCACTGGCAACACCACTATTCCACTCTTCTCCCAGTTGCCTTAGGGATTCCACAAGCCTCCATCCTTGGGCCTCTACTACTCTCTCTATTTCACCAACCAGCTCCACACCTCCACACTTCACGCTTCAGTGGTACAATATGCAGATGACTTTGCTGTAATATGTGCAGCCTCCTCCCTACAAGACCGCCACACCATAACCCAAAATTCCTTTCTGTCTGTGGAAACATGGCTCACTAACTCCCAACTCATTCTAAATCTCAGTAAAACAATGCTTCTTCTCTTCTATCCAACTAGACCCCCATCATCTTCCCTGTCTTTCAATATCTGATCCAAAAATAAAACTATTATTACCCCAATAACTCACACTAAACTGCTAGGCATAGAAAATGACAATAACTTGAAATGTGATATTCACATAGCTCAAACCATTAAGAAGGTCCACAAAAAATTAGGTTTTCTATACAGAAACAATGTCTAACTAGAAACACAAACGCTACAATCACTTGTACACACCTCCTGTCAACACTTCTATACATCTCCCCAGTTCTAACCAACCTCTGCAAAACTGATCTAACCAAACTGGAATCTTGTTACAATAAAATTGCCAAGTTTGCCACTGATGCCACATCATACCTCTCAGCTGTACAGATTTTCACAGAATGTCCAGATGTTTGGCTCATATTATTGACCTGTTCCTCTTTTTTTTCCTGGCAAATCACCGTGATGATCTCAGGATTGTAGTCACTAAATAATGACATACATTTGAGTTTCTGACTTCAAATCCTTCAGAAAATGTATATTAAAACAAATCCTGTTACTCTAGCAACTTTCTAAAAGTTTATAAGAGCAATATTTAAAATATGTCCCTATTTGTACCCCCATTTTATCAAGCTTTGACCAGATTTTTTGCATTAAGAGGTTGAGAGGTATGTGCCACATACAGGACACGTCACTGCACATCTCTTAGACAGCGAAAATGGCTAGAACTTCCTCAACTGCTACACTTTATTCAATTAACCGTTGTCCACAAAATAATGCATCAACCAGATAAAACCCCTATTCTCCAAAATCTCATAGAACCATGCACCACTTCTAGATGCCTCTTTTCCAGTAATGAACTACTTCTAGACATCACCAAAGCTAACAACTGAGCTGGGGAATCACTCTTCTCAAACTTCATTCCTAAAATATGGAATAAACTGCCAACCACAATAACCTCCACCTGCTCTATACTACAATTTAAAAAACTCCTAAAATCATACTTAACAGACACGTGCTCTGTTCTTGCAACTGTCCTGGATAGGACTTTCCTCAGTCTATTTAACTAAATATTACTCACTGAGTATTATCTTACACCAGTATTCGACCTCAACTGTATGGAAACTAGTTCTCTTCATCATTTAAATTGTATGTATTCATGTATGACACGTTATGTAAATGTTAGCTCTAAAGAATTGTACTGTCCTCATTATGTAACTGTTGTTTGTGAATACTTGTGCAATTTCAAACAAATTAATAAAACTGTTTAAAAACAACAAAATGGAAACCATAAAAGCCAGCAGCAGTCAAGAATAGTTAATGAAACAAATTGTTTATTGTAAGTGCTTTCGGCTAGGAAGTACCCAGCCTTCATCAGACAAAACAGTTATCAAAAAGCAAACAGGTTCTTTTATACTAAATTGAACAATACTAATTCATTGACAAGTTAAAACCTTAAAGCAGCAAGTTCACTTATCCACTAGGCAAAGCGAAGATACGTTAAGTTGCTAGCGAGAAGTCTATATTATTTCAGAATGTCTACTGGTACAGTAGGTACCAGGATGACATGTTCTGCATTTGGGTAGGTGATACTTCCCAAATATCAGTGTTCATTAACAACATATCTAAAACCACCACCTTTTTGGAATTTACTTATGCTTTAGGAGAGGAGTCCATTAACTTCCTTGATATTTTACTAGTTAAGGACTTTGCTAATCTCTGTTATAAAAGTAATATATACAGGAAACCAACATACTCGAATACTTTTCTCCACTTTTTGAGTAATCACCCGTACCATCAGAAACGAGCAGTAGTGAAAGGCCAAATGGTCAGGGCTGCTTGTATGATTTTGGAAGATGGAGAATTTATATCAGAATGTGATTTATTAGAAACTATGTTTCTTAACAGAGGTTATCCCCTTCACTTAATAGTGGCTGTTAAAAATGAGGTCATTCAGAAGAGAGCTAATGGGTTTTTTATTCCGTTATTGGGTTGTCATGATATAAGGTATATGGATAACCCGTTAGATGATTTAAGCGCCAGTTCTAATAAACTCAAATGCCATGGAACAACTAGTCACCATCCCCACAAGAGGATCTCATCATCACAAACATGGGATCACAATGTTCAACACGAAGTATACCCCTCACTGGTGAGATCAGATCATCCCTGAGCCAGTGGTAAACATCCGCTGAATCACTTACAAATGCCTTCTACCAGCACCTACAGGACTGCATGGATCAGGCAATCCCGTCTGGTGGACCCCAGCCATAAACAAGCTCTACAAGATCATTATAAGGAAACTCCCAGATATGCTCAGATGTGAGATTTGCTTGATTGCTGAACCATTGCCCACACATTGCCTGACAGGTGGCTGTGCAAACTTCTTCCCCCCCTCCCCCCCCCAAGATATCTGATACCTCCAAGGCTTGTAGCCTCAATCCATCCAAATGCCCAAGAACTGCTCTCTCCTCTCTCAAAAGCAAAGCCACAGCATCCATGGGACCGATGGTGTCCCTGTGTGCTCCATGAAATGAGGAATGAAAACCCGCAGTTACCCGCAGTTAGGAGCTGTTTTTAGCCTCCCCTCCTCTCACCTCAGGATACGAGTGTGGCGACGGGCGACTGTGACTGTGGTACAAGGGGGTGTGCCCCCACCGACCCTGGAAATTACCGTCCCATTAGCTTGACAAGCCTTATCTGCAAAGCCATGAGCCATGTCAGACTCAAAGCCTGTCACAAGTGGTGTCCCAAGGTTACCCCTAGCTACCATATAGGTGGCAATCCACTGAGCACAGAAGAAGTCAACTCCAGCTCTATTCAGTCTCGCTCAGAGGTGACCTGTGCCTGACATATAAGGCCATGTCAAACCCTGATTTGATGAATATGCTTCACCTCAGATCCCTCAGAACCACAAGGAGAGACTCCTATGCTGTGGAACAAACAGTGTCACTGCTTGACAGAGGCACAGCAAAATGAACCTATGAACCAATTGGGGCTCCCTGAGCAAAATGCTGTCTATCAAGTTAGCTTCCTTAATACATATTCACTTGATCATTTTTTCATTAGGGAAGTGTTATATAAAAATTGGGGTGTTATAAAAGGAAATGAAACGTTGGTTAAAGCATTGGGGAATAAACCGAAAATAACTTATAGGAGAGGGTTAAATCTTAAATTCATTTTTGAAAAGAAAAATAAACCTTGCCATAATAAAAATAAAGGCATGTTTAAATGTGGGTTTTGTCCTCAATGCAAATACATTAAAACAGGTAACCAATGTAATATTAATGGGATAAGGTATAAAATAAATTCTAAGTTTAACTGTGAAACAAAAGCTGTTACATATGTTGCATTGTGTAATGAATGCAATGCATTCTATATAGGCAAGACGGAAAGGAAATTAAAACAGCGGATTTATGAGCATTGCTATGCCATTAGTAAGAATGATCTTAATAATGCACTTGCTAAGCACGTCATAGACTACCCTAGTCATAATTTTAAATTTGTAATTTTGCAATGTAGGACACCAGGTATTAGAGGGGGTCCGTGGCAATTGCAATTGGAGTTAGATGAGTTAAAGTGGCAAATAAGAACAAATGCCCAAACCTTCCCGGGCCTGAATGACAATGTATCCATTAAATGTATGTTGAAATTATTGTCACTTAGAAGATGATTATTAAGTTATGTTATCGTTGGTTATTATGCTATAATATCTTATATTCTCTATCTTATTATTAATTGTCACCCCTGCTCATGATAGTAGTCCTGTTTGTCCCAATGGTAGGGATTTATTATGCATAATATTGTGTTGAATTGTTTAGGTTATTTATTAATGTTTATATAAAAGATGCCATTATAAGTATGGGTGAATTTTAAAATAGATGTTATTATAGTACTATTTATTTATCATAGTTTTAAGCGTATTAATGCTTTTATCTAGATAAGGCACTATATAGACTTCTCGCTAGCGACTTAACGTATCTTCGCTTTGCCTGGTGGATAAGTGAACTTGCTGCTTTAAGGTTTTAACTTGTCAATTAATTAGTATTGTTCAATTTAGTATAAAAGAACCTGTTTGCTTTTTGATAACTGTTTTGTCTGATGAAGGCTGGGTACTTCCTAGCCGAAAGCGCTTACAATAAACAATTTATTTCATTAAGTATTCTTGACTGCTGCCGGCTTTTATAGTTTCCGTTTTGTTGTTTTTAAATACTTGTGTAATTCCTCACATGCTTGTCAACTTCTGCAATGTTTTGTATTTCTTATAACTGGAACTTTTCTTCCCAGGCCTCCGCTGAAAAAGGAACTGTGTCCAGTCAGACTTTCCTGGTAAACAAATGAAAAATAAAATAAATAAATAAATAAATGTGAAACTTATTAGCAGCTTTATTATTTTATAAGTCTGTGAAAATGTCATGGCCATATGCTATGGGAAAATTATTATGGCATGTATTACAGGGAAGGGTTAGGTGCAGTATATTCTAGCTAAAATGATAATTAACAGGAGGAAAGGATAATGGAAGCACAGTACCTTTCATGAGTACAGGCAAAATACGTAAGGGGTTATAAAGGGCATGTTTAATAAGGTATACATTACAATTCTGAAACAGGAAGAACCGATTCTGATGTAAACATGTACACTTTGAAGAGGTGTGCAAAGACAGGGGTAAATAAAGCAAGAAATGGAGAGTGAAAGTAAAGATTAGTTGGGGAGGAGAATTAGCACCTCTTGATTTCATCTGTGAAGATGAGTAGATCAGATGTCATAACCCTGTAGATGAATTCTGTAAGGAAGGAAAGGGTTCAGAGGGCACATTTGGAGGGAGAGAGTGCTGGGTATAAGGTGTTGGGAAGTTGAATGTTAGAAAGGGGTAACAAAGACAGAAAAGTTTAGGAAAGACTGGGAAGGGAAAAGTCGTTTACTAATGTAATGAATTGCAAACAGTGACTGAGGCCTTCTGTTGATGGTAGGGGGTCCAATGGTAGAGCTTTTGCATTTACCCAAAAGACACCTGGGTCTAGCTCCACTGGAGTGGCAGAGGGGACAAGAATGGAGGTAGTTTGGGGAAGTTGGTTTAACATCTTTGTGAAATGTTGGAAGAATCAACAATCCATTATGAGGGAGCATACACTGGTCAGGCTAGTAAAGGGAAGGATAGATAGTGCACTAATGGAAGAAATGAAGCATAGGACCAGAGAGGTAGAGAAGAGATATAATTGGTTGGGGGTTATGCAGTGCCAGAGGAACTAAAATGCTGCAATGCTGCTTCTCACAAGATATTTTATGCTGCACTAAAAACACCACAAATTTCTTGTTGTATATGTCATGACTATGTTGTAATGTCCCACTGGATGCATCTAAACAGTGGATTCTACCCTTCACAATTCTAAATATACATTCAACAGTGTTTCTAGTTTTGGCAAGGGCCATGTTGTATGTCACTTCCTCCATGGTCTGTGGGTTGTTAAAGGGCATCATCATCTATGGCTCAAGGGCATATCCAGCATCATTTATAACACACAAGATTATATGTGTCCATCTCTCAGCATGCATGATAGCTGTTAATATGTGAAGTCCTCTCATGGTAGCCATCAGTATAGGTCAAGCCTGTGCTAAATGGATGAATTGCACAAATTGCCTGGGTGACACAAGGACATATTATAATTTATGTTGTGAGCAATATAGATGATCTGGCAATTTAGGCAGTTATAGCCCTTTGTATTTATTTAGAGCTCTGCATCTGGATGAGTTAGGACTTTAATTTCAACATGGGTGAAATCTTTGATACCCAGGACCTCAGGGAAACATTGAATGTTATTGAATACATGCAAAGTGCTGGTTCTCTCCTCTGCTGTCTTTGGGAACTAGATATGCTCCTCCAGATTGTGTAGCATAATGTCAGGGAATGGCTTAAGTACACATCATGCAGAAGCCTGTCATACACATAATGGATTTCCAACAGGTTGCTGGAAGGTTCCACTAGCTAAAATGGTCACTGCTATACAGTTCCTTGTATGTACAAGAAGGGCTATACCACACTTACTTGTCTGTTCTCCTAATGGATAGCAGAGTTTGAATAGGTCCTATAGTATATCCTTGTCCAAGCTGAAGAGATTATCTACTAATCCATTATATGCTGATATGAAACCCTCTGCTTGTATTATCTTCATTGGCATAGGTAGCTAAGACATGCAACAAAACTATCTTAGGTTTTTGCAGTGGCAGTCATCACAGTTAAGCTGGCAGTTTCAGCAGCTGTCTTTTCAGGATTAAGACATTTCAGAAGCATAAAATTCAATTAACACTACATCAGTTATCAATCAAATAATCTTCTGAAAAAAAAATAATCGTCTTTAAATTAAGTTCATTGTTAAAACCACATGAATACAATGTACTGAATTTAAATATATAAAATGATTCTTTGTTCGGTTATCTATTTCTGCTAATTAAGGATCTAGATAACGCTCCTTTACATTGTACCAGCACACATAATTATGTGGACATTACCCTGGAGCAAACACCAACCTTCATCAACCACACAGAACTGCAAATTACTAGATTATTTAACCAACTAAAAGTTTTATGCAGAATATCCCATCTTTTACCCTTAGAAGCTCAAAGGACACTTGCAATCAATGTAGTTCTACTAAGACTTAAACATGATTTATTTATTTATTTATCTATTTATATATCTGACATTTATTTAACATTTTTAACCGGGTTAGTCCAAATGGGCAGTATCCCTTTTTCAGCGGAAGCCCGAGAAGAAAAGCTCCAAGTAGTAAATGTAAAAAAAAGTAATCAAATGACAGAGTAAACAAAAATATTTAAAGTTAACATATATGACAAAATAGAGGAAAAAAAACATGCTAGAACATGTACAGTGACTTAAAACATACTAGAGTTTAAAAGTTGCATACAGTACTAATACAAAAACTAAAAATGGTCACACACATCCAAAATAAAGTGAACAAATAAAATTATAAATGTACGCTATGTACAGGAGATAATCCCAAGGCACAGATCAAGATATAAGTCTACAGTGCTTGTAGGCTGTGAGAAAAACTGACTATTATTAGATCTGTGAGAGAGAGAGAGAGAGAGAGCAGAGACAGTTGCTGCAGCAGTATTAGAGGAGTATAACAGGAGGGGACGATAGGGTTAAATTGGGTGATTACATAAGCATGAGCATGATTTACAAAGGGTATCCTTTAGAGCTGTTTTAAAAGAGTTATGGTTTTGGGATCGATCTAACACCAAGTGGTAGTTTATTACATGCATTTGACACTGAGTAGCTGTAGAGGAGTTTGCCAATATTTTTGTTGGGCACATATACTTGCAGAAGATGCTGTTGAGATCTATGGAGGGCACGGTTGAGAGTGTAGGGGTGGATGAGGGAGGAGAGAGAGGGGCAGGAGGAGGTTCATGTCAGACAGAATGAGTCATGAAAAGCTGGGGTAATAGGATTTGATGATGAAATTCCAGCCACTGCAGCTTTTATATGGCCAGGCAGTGGTGAGAGAGGTAGGGGTGGCTGAAGGCAAATCTTGCAATTTTATTATAGGCGAGTTCCAGTTTAGACAGAATTTTGGATTGGAGGTATGTAAGAATACAGGCTGCATGGAGCAGGGTGGGGAGTAGGAACGCTTGTGCAAGGGATAGCCTAGAAGCATTTGTGAGGATTTTTTTATGCCTGTATAGCAGGCCTAACTTTTAATGAGTCTTTTTAATGCACTGCTGAGTATGGGGATCGAATTTAGCTGGTCATCAATCGTAACTCCTAGACGTTTTGTGTGAGGTTTAACAGAGATGATAACGTTGTTCAGGGAGGAGACAGTAAAGGTAGCTTTATGATGTTGGAGATATTTAGGGAGGAATAGGAGAAGTTTAGTTTTCTTAGGGTTAAGTAGAAATTGGTTGGAAGTTAGACATTTTTCATTTGAGTGCAGAGACTCTTGGGTGTAGGTGTGAAGATGGGAAATATTGTCGGAGCAGGAGATGATTGTGGAATCATCAGCATATTGCATAACTGAACAGAGTGGAGAGGAAGAGTGGAGGTCATTAATAAAGATATTAAATAACAGGGGTCCAAGGATGGAGCCTTGGGGTACCCCAATTTGTACAGGTAATAAGAGAGAAAAGTTAGTTTGCCATTTAACTGCTTGGAATCTATTGGAGAGGTAGCAAGGGAACCAAGAAAGTGCAGAGTTGAGGACATTAAAGGCAGTTAGTTTGGATAGAAGTGGTCTGTAGGAAACAGTATCAAAGGCTTTGAAAATGTCCAAAAACAGACAGGAGGCTAACTTATTGTTGTCATGACAGTTCGCAGTAGAGTTTGTGAAGGATATCAGAGCAGTAGCCACACTGTGTTTTGGGCAAAAACCATGCTGTGTAGGGACAAGGAGATTTTCTAGCAGAAGGTAATCAAGGAGCTGTTTATGAATGCATTTTCTAGACTTTTTGATAGAGGAGATAGAATGGCAATTGGCCTGAAATTTGAGGGGTCAGTTGAGATACCACCTTTTTGTAAGGGTATGACATAAAATTTCTTCCACATGTCAGGTACAATGTTTTCCTTGATGGATCTATTTACTAATATGGAGATGGGGTAAGAGATAGAATTGGCAGCAATTTTTAAGAATTGAGGAGGAAGGTTGTCAACTGATGGAGAACATGTTTTAAGTTTACTAAGAAGTGATTTGATATAAGTTGTAGGGATGGGTTTAAAATAGAAAGAGGTTGTTTGAGTAGATGGGGCAAAGTGAGGTAGGTAATAGTGTCATTTTGGTTAGATTATGGATAGAGTCAATGAAGAAGGAATTTAGAAAGGTAGCAGTATCACTGGAAGAGCTATCAGGGCATGGCTGGGCAATGAGGCACTTCCAGGATGTAGTAGTTTATTAATAGATTGCCAGAATTTTTGGGGGGTTGGAGTCGGGATTGCTTAATGGTTTTTGAAAAAAAGTTTTGCTTGTTGAGGGTGACCATTTTTTTTTTGTTTAGATTACTGAGTTCTATATAGGTTTGAAGATCAGTGGAAGATTTAGATTTTTAACATTTTTTTCCACACACAATCTCTCTTGTTTATAAGGGGTTGAGTGGCTTTTGTTAACCAAGGAGTGAAATGACTTTTGATTCTTATTTTCCTGATGGGGGCCAGGGAGGAAGTGTGTCTAGAAAGATTTTGTTAAATGTCACAAATGCATCCTACATGGAGATGTTATAGAGAAAGGACAAATTAGTTGAGGAGAGCAAGTGGTTGAAGGTATCTGGGTTAAAATTAGAAAGTTTACAGCAGTTCTTCTATTGCTGGAGTTTGTGTAGTAGGGGAGAGTGTCTAAGTATGAAGGTAGGATGGTGATCACTTAGGGTATCAGGTAGGATGGAGGGTTGTGATAGCGGTTAGGATTGGGGCTAAGGACGCAGTCTAGAGTGGAGCCAGAGTTGGAGTGTTTATTTAGATGAGTAGGGGGTAGTGATTAGCTGGGAGAAGCCATAGAGGTTAATAGAGATGTTAGGGGAATCAGTGTCAAGGGCACTCCAGTCAGTGTTAACATCACCCATGATTACTGTTTCATAAGAGAGAGTCTGAAAGATCCAGGAGAGAATGAGCTCCAGAAGAGGGATATTGTTACCTGGGGGTGTAAACAGAAGCAATAGCTAGTTTCTTGTGATTGTTCAGTTTACAATTGACAATTAGTACTTCTGCAGGGTGGAAGTTTGAAGGAGAGATTGACAGAGGGTAAAGTGAGAGCTGAGAGTGAAAAATAGCAACACTGTCACCTTTTTTCTGTAGTCTATATTGTCAGAAGATGTTATAGCCTGAGGGAAGAAATTCAGAGTCAGATACATGAGGCTTAAGCCAGGTTTCAAAGAGGGTGAGACTATTCAAGGTGTGTAGAGAGATCCAGTCATGAAAAGAGGACATTTTATTCATAATACTTTGAATGTGGATAGATAGAATAGATAGATTTTTGATGGATATGAATTTGAGAGACTGAAAAGTTATGCTGTGGATGGAAATTGGGGGGAGAGAGGAGTAAGTAGAGAGACAGAGGAGTTGGGATGAATGTCCCCTGACAGTAGTAGGTTTAGAATGAGTAATTTGAGAGACATGTGGTGGTTATAATGAAGGTAGGTTTTTGTTTTAGTTTTAAGGGAGGGTGCGGATAGTGGGAATATCTTTATTTTATGGAAGGTGTAGTCAGAAAGATGAAAAAGCAAAGGGACAGTATGGAAAGAATAGGTGTCAGAGTGATTAGTTTGGGGGTATATTCATAGGTGTGTACTAGGCTAATGGCCCTGGGGCCTTTACAAGGCTAGCCCATAGAAGTGCCCTGGCATTGTGCCGCACACCATTAGTTCCCAGTGCCTCTATCAAGTACAGCCACTGGAGTGATCCCTGGGGTGAACTTTCTATTTCCCATCCACTCATCACAATTTCTCTTGAAGATGGCCAGTGAGGTGCTCCGCTTAACATGTATGGGAAGTCTATTTCAGAGCATGGGCAGTTTCTGGGTTATGAACCTGTCCCTCCAGCATGTTCTGTTGATTGTGGTAATGAGACTGAGATCTCTGGAGTGTGTGGTGTTGAGGGATTGGGATTTCTTTAGATGTAGCATTTCTAACAGAGCTGGGTTAGACATGGCTTTTTAAATCAAGCAGAGATTGCCTCTTAGTAGATGATATGAGAAAGAGAATAGCTGGAGTTTTTTGAGTCTGTCCATATAGGACAAGTGTTTAAGGCCTAGGATCCTCTTCGTGAGGCACTTTTGTGGCCTCTCCAGCTGCTGCAGGTGTCTAGTGAGGTACATGCCTAATGGGGCATTATACTCAATGACTGGTCTAATGAAGGAAGTGTAGAGAGAAATGATGACCTCCTTCTTCCTGGATGCAAAACCCTTGGTAATGAGATGTGCCACATAGAAGGACTTTCTGACTACAGTGGCAATGTGGTGGTCAAACGAAAGGTTGCTGTCAACCTGTGTTCCCAGATCTCTTATAACGTCTTCAGTATTCAGTGGGCTCCCATCGATGTGGTAATTAGTGGGAGCTGAGTTTTTCCCAAGGGGGATGACAACGCATTTTTTGGCATTAAGCTTAAGGCCATGGTTTTGACACCAGTCATTGGTCTTAGTGAGGCCTTTCTGTAGGATGTCTGCATCACTTGGGGAGTTAATAATGGCTCCCAGCTTGCAGTCATCTGCAAACTTAGTCAGCCAGAGTCCCTCCATGTTGGCCTGGACTTCTGAGAAGTAGATGCCAAACAGGAGAGGACCAATCCCTGTGGGACTCCACTCATGACCGGTCGGCAGTCTGACTCGGAGTCCGCTACTTTCACACTGTGGGTTCTATCTGTGAACCAATTTGCAACCCACCTAACGATGAAGGGGTTGATACCTAGTTTGGTAAGTTTATCAATAATTCCTGAGTGAGGAATGGTATCAAAGGCCTTGGCCAGATCGAGGTAGGCTGTATGAAATGCCTTACCTTCATCCATAGCTCTGGTGACTGACTCGAAGTCAACCAGGTTGAGCAGGCATGATCTACCTTTCACAAAACCAAACTGCATGGGATCTAGAGTTTGGAGATTTCTTATATCCTTGTTAATTAGGTCCATAAGGATGCGCTCCATAGCCTTACATATCAGACTCACAGGCTAATGGGGTGATAATTTCCAGGGTTTGTAGTCGCTCCTCCTTTATGGAGAGGGATGACTGTAGCAGTGCACCATTTGGTAGAGACAAAGCCTGAGGTGAGGCTGTGAGTGAACAGAACACACAGATGTGGTGCCAGTTCACTTTCTAATTCATGTAGAACACAGCCAGGGATATTGTTGGGTTCCATGGAAGCTATATTCTTGGCCTTGGACAATGCAGCTTTAACCTGTGCTGCAGTAATACTGGGTGTCTGGCATTCTTCTGGTATTGAGATTGGTTCTTTATGGGGGAGAGAGGGGTAGAGTTGGTAGTATGTTGGCAGTATCTGTTGGTTCAGTGTAGGAGGTACCACTGTGGAGTAACTCAGAGCAAATCTGGGTATTGCCATGGAGATTCTTGATATAACTATAGAAGGCTTTGTGGTTGTTTTTAGTGTCTGACACAATTTTGCCTTCATAGCTGGCTTTACGGTTTTGATGAGGGATCTCAACTTTTTGTTGAGGCTAATAAGGGAATTTTTCCAGTCTTGGGACTTCACCTTTTTCTGCAACAGTTTCTTCCTTCTATTGTAGAGTTTATTAATGGCAGGGGACCACCAGATCGGCTTCCTTTTTTTGGAGGAGAGTGTCTTGGTTCTGTTGGGTATGGCTAATTATATGTATTTATGTACATGTTCGTACAGTGCATTGGTATTTGATTTGGCAGTCATGTATCTATTTTGCATTGGCATGGGTGTCGTGAAGTTTGCCATCTCTGTTTTAAGGAGTTCAAAGTCAGATTTGGAGAAGTTTTTTATGGTGGATACCTTTGCGGGGGTTGTTGGTGAGATGTGGATTTCCATGGTGATTAGTTTGTGGTCGGATCTAACCAGGGAGGAATTGACTATTGCTGCAGAGCAATGGTTGCCCTTGTTAGTAATAACCAGTTCAAGGATGTTGCTTCTTCTAGTGGGGTTAAGAATGAGCTGGTCCAGGGCATTGGAACTGATGAATTCCAGGAAGCGTTGGGCCAGTGAATTGATGCATGAGTAGTTTTCCCAGTTAATGGAGGGGTAGTTGAAGTCACCTAGTATGAGAGTGTTGGGTTGGATCTTAAAAGTCTCCAGGGTGGTTAGGAATGTGAAATCACTGACTTACGCAATGTTAGTTGTACCTGGAGTATCTCAGATACGTTATGCTGGGCTACTAATCTGGAGGTGTGCATATCCTTTATGAATATGGAGACACCACCACCTTTGGAGCTTCAGTCCATGTTCTGGGCCGAAAGGTGTGGAATGAATTATAGCCTGGTAGTGCAGGGGTGCTTTCTGCTGCTTTAAACTAGGGCTCTGTTACAGCACAAATGTCGATGTTTTCCATTTTGAGGAGTGCTTCGAGGAAGTGCATCTTGAGATTTAGACTTCTAGCATTGAGCAGCATGACCCTCAGATTTCATTTATTTTTGCTGTTATGGTGGTAATTTGGTCTTTGGAACACTACCTAAAAAAGGCACCATAGGGGTGGCAAAAGCCTTTGCCAGTACCCAGAAAACCAGGGGTGACAGATGCAGGCCATTTCTGGTGAAGCATCGAGGTCTGTCAATCATGTCATCCCAAGCAGACAGATACTGGATCTCCTTAGAATGACACCAGAAACTTAGCCAATTGTTGAAGTCAGTCATTTTCTGTTTGTACTACTGTATCATTCTGGGCGTTGGTAGGATGCTACTCAGGGCTAGGTTTATACCTGCCTGGGCCACATAATCCAAGAGCTTGACCATGTCTCTTTTCATTTAGTCCAGGGAGGTGCATCTCAGGTCATTCACACTCACGTGGACAATGACAGAGTCATACTTGCACTTGCTGTGGAGTGACCTAATTGCTTGTGGTATGTGTCAGATTCTGGCACCTGGTAGACAGCTGACTGTTACCTTCTCCTTATTCAACCTAGTGAGTGGAATATCAGTGTGCCTCACTATTGAGTCACCTATGATTATTGTATTGGGCAAGCTGTTTTTGCCTTAGGGGCTTAGGTTGAGGGGCACACAGTGTAGGTGAGCTATGTGTCTTCTGGTTTGTGCTGTGTTGTGGTGGTTGAGTGCTTTCTCCCTTGGAGGTCTCTGTCTCTGCTGTTTAGGTATATTTCTATTGAGAGCCTCTGCAAAGGTGGGTGTGTAGTTTGTGTTTTTATGTGAGGGCTGTGATGGTGGGTGTTCTGGTAGGCTATGTGTTCCATGTGGTGTGGTGCAGGTGTTGACCTTCTCTTCTCCAGCTATTCTGGTCTTGGCTGGAGAGTGTATGGCTTCTAGTTTGGAGATATAATTGCATCTCTCACAAGTCTGCGTGTTGGGAGATAAGAGGAGAGGGTTGTCTGTGTACATGAGGCAGTTGCTATACTGCCTCAGAATGTCCAAGTTCACCAGGTTAATAAGAGAAAGCACAGGGAACTGATAGGAGGGATAGTCATCATTACTAAGTACTGGAGCTGTTTCCTTATAGGACATCTAGTGCTGATAGCACTTATGTGTGCTACAATAATTGCTACAAAAAGCCTGATGAAGTGCTTGGCGAATAAGCTAATTAAAGTGCAAGAGAGAAGAAAACTAGCATCTAATGGGAAAATTGAAGAGCAGACTTTCTGGCACTTGTAATATTTTACCCCAGCTTAGCCACGCTACACTGAGAGCAAACGCACAAAAACACGGGCTTTTAAACCAAAAAGTAGAAAGGGATAGAATAACTGCCCAGACAGCCAATAAACTACAACTTCAAAGCCAGAAACTACTTGTCTTATGGTAGATAAGCTACCTAGTACTTACCACTCCCACTGATAAGCTGTAAGGCTTCCTTCTAACACAGAAAGGTCTGGAGAACTCAGAAACTTACAAAACAGTCCAGGATACAGCCAATCTGTATCTGGACTACTCTAGTAACAGGAAAGACAGGAAACAAGCTTAGAACTTTCTTTTCAGAAAAAACTGTGAAAACAGTAATACAAATACTTTAAATGCAGTGCAAGCTAGCACACTTGAGTGTGTAGCAATATTAAAGCAAATACAGTTAAATTAAATGCAGTTAAATGAAAAAAACAACTTAAATCAAGTGCAGAAAGCAGTATAATCAGAAAAAATCAAAATGGAGGCACTTAAAGTCTCTCTTTGTCCATTATGTTGCTCTTGCATTTGCAGGATGCCAAAACAGGATCCGCAGAGCTTAAACAAATGCAAAACTATGCAAACACGGGCTTTTAAACCAGAAAGTTGAAAGATACGGAAAACTTTCCAAACTACCAATAAACTACAATTTCTGGGCCAGAAACCACTCCTCTTGTGGTAGATAGGCTACTTAGTGCTTAACACTCCCACGGATAGGCTGGAAGGGTTCTTTCTAACACAGAAAGGTCTGGGGAGCTCAAAAACTTACAAAACAGTCCTAGATAAAGCAAATCTGCATCTGAACTACTCTAGTAACAGGAAAGGTGGGAAACAAGCTTAGAACTTTTTTTTTTTTTGCAGAAAAGTTCAAACAGTAATAAAAATATTTTAAAGGTAGGTAATAGTAGGTAGGGAGTATCTGTGTGCCAGAGTACATTGATAAGAGGTGGCAATGTTGGTAAGATAGAGAAAGGATAGAGAAAGAATGATAAATAGAAGCTGTTAGAATATTGTTGGTTTGGGGGAGACATAGTTTGGCAGTCAAGGGAAATCGGTAATTTGTAGAATGATTATTTAAAAGAAGTGGTAGTGAAGTATGACTATATAGTGGTCTTTAATATGGAAGATTAGAGAGGAAGTTGGGTGGGGAAAGGAGGTGTGTTCAATGGGGATAGAGTATTTTTTTCTGTGAAATTTCCAGTGTGAAGTGCTATAATATGGAAATCATACTAAGATTTCTGTATCAGGATAATCATCAGCATGACAGTGTGACCCTGCAGAAAACTAAGTGGTTGCCAGTGGTGGCTGGGGTGATTTTATTACTCTGTAACCACATCCTCAGACTAATGAATCAAATGTAGTGCCATTTGCTCAGAAATAAGTGCATTCCACTTACAATTTGGAGGCCAGAAGAACTTCTATTTGCAAAGACCTCCATTTATCTCATCAAACAGAGAAAGCATTTAGCAAAGTTGTTCCTAGCATCAGGAATATGTTGCCAGAAAATTGGCAAAATAATGACAATCTTCTAATATTTCACAAATAAACTGATACAAATGTAGCTGTTCTATAGAAACCAGTTAAGCCACACCAGCATTCTACTCTAGGGGTTACCAATAGCAGTACACATGCAATAATCTGGCCCACCAAAGCATTTTATTTAGCCCTCAATAAGTCCCACAGCAAATTGCTTTGACTGTGAAGACGCTTGGAGGGCATGGTCAAGTGTCATGTTTGGACACCCCTTTACAGGACTAGCAGTGGCTTTACCATTTGTTTCATGTCTGGACCTCATTCCATGACTGCTGATATTATTTTAAAATTCTGCAAACATTTGCTGTAGTCAGGCATATAATGAAGAAGAAGAAGAATCATCATAATCTTCATCCCCATCACCATGGATTATTTTGGCTCTATTTCTTAGTGAACGTTTTTCTTATTTTTCAAAATTTTAAGCAGTTCATACTTGCTTAGAGTAAATGAAATTCTGTGATAATAGCAATGTATTTATCCATCTGAATACTGTGTAATAATACAATTTTTCTTGTTCATGTTCAGTATGGTGGTACAGTGAATTAGATAGGCATCGGGGTAATATGAAAGCTCCTGTAATAAAAGTACTATCTTCTTGTTTGCAGATGGCTATGTTAACACTAGATGATTTAAAAAAAATAACTAATTTTTGCAAATTTGCAGAGCATTCAGGCATGAAACAGGATTAGAAAACCATCTAAAAAATTCAGTAGTACTAGCAGCAGGGAATGAGGACATCAGAGCAGTAGAAATAAAAAGAAACGCATGGAGGAGAGAAGCATTTGGGATTGATAGTTTTCCAAAAAGTAATGTAGCTCAGTAAAAGAAACTGAGAAGACTTGAGGTAGAGGACAGGCACAATGTTGGATAAGTGGGTGTGAAAGGTTTATATGTTTGGGGGAAGGATTAGTCTGGTGGGGTGCATTATCTTATAGCATGCAATTTATATGGACATTCAAACAAAACCCCAATTGAAATGAATAGAAGATTTACAGAAAGGCTGAGACAGGTATATGAAGAGGAAAAGGAGGAGTTAAGAGAATGTGGACTACAGGATTTCAAAAGGTATCTAAAAACAATAAATCTAACTCAGAGATTAAGAGATCAAGCACTGGAAGGAGAAGAGATTTGGTGGCAAGACAGATATAAAGAACAATATATAGATATGTGTCAAGAAATTTAATAAGTGAAAGGGCAATGGATATTTTTTAGAATAAAACCTATAAAAGGTATAGAGATAGAAAGGCGATTAGTACACTATGTGAGGGGAATGCAGTGACAATAGATCCAACTGGGAGTGTGGGTGAAAAGAGGCATTAGTCTAGTGAAGAACTTGAAAGGAGAGATAGGTAGATTCTAAGATGGCTGCCATTCTATAGACACTGTTACTGCCTAGCTCCTGGGAGAGATCTCTTAAAAACCAACTAATTGGGTATACAGTTCATTTATTTATAAGAAATAGCTCATTACCTCAATCACTCTAAACCTCTTATAACACTCCACCACAGGAAAAAGCATTTCTACTTCAAAAAAGAAAAGGATTAATTAGGAATGGGCCTATAACAATTTTATCTAATACTAAGCACGTGGTGAGGACTCCTATCCACTCTGATATAAGAGAAAAAGCAAATTCTAAAAATGCCTAATGATTCTGAAAACATGGACTCTTTAACTACTAAAACAAAATTTTCAGCTGTGGCATCACCTGAAAAAGAAATCATATCTAAAAGACTTAGAAATGGGAAGCGGCCGAACCAAAGTAAACCAGAAAGCAAAACTAAAGCAGAACAAAATACAAACCTGGATGACTTAAAACTGGCTCTGCAACCAATACAAACAGCCATACAAATCACTCCCAGTTGGATCTATTGCCACTGTATTCCCCTCACATAGTGTACCTAATCGCCTTTCTATCTCTATACCTTTTATAGGTTTTATTCTAAAAAAATATCCATTGCTCTTTCACTTATTCAGTTTCTTGATCAACTTAAAATAATTGGTGACTTCGTAAATCAAACTGCTACACAAATGGAAAAAAATGAAGCTACAGCTCTGGAAAATGAAATCAAACTGGATCATCTGCAAAAAGAGTCAGAATATAACTCAAAAACTATAAATTAAATGCAACAAAAGTTAACTGATTTTGTAGCAAGGCCTAGAAGAAACCACGTTACAATAAGAGGAATTCCTGAACAGATAGATCACTCTAATCTTGTAACTACTATTCACCAGATCTTTGCAGTACTTCTTGAAAATCCATCTGAGGTCAAACAAATAATTGTAGAAAGAGCACATACAGCAATCCATTTCTCACAATCTACTGATCAACCCAGGCAGGTGTATGTCAAGCTTCTAAACTATCAGGATGTCTTTAAAATACTTTCCTCAGCCAAAAAGAAAAAAATCCATTATCTGTAATGGCAATAAAATGTACCACTCTGAAGATCTCTCTTTACCAATTAGGCAGGAAAGACAAAGGTTAATACCCTTCTGTGCTTATTTGATCCTAAAGAAAATAAAGTATCTGAAGTAGTTAACTTCATTTGATCATCAACCTGTGGGATGTTGAATCCAGATTGGATCTGAGACGGCAGTTTCACCAGCATCTGATCTGAGCTCCAAGCTCCTCCCCTTATCCATAATACCCCTCCATCTCCTTCCTTCTCTCAGATCTTGTTTGCTTCAGCTTTGCAAGCAGCGTGGTCTAGAGCTCAAGATGTGGTAGATACTTTTCTACTTTTTTTGTGGGTATTCTGAGTTGCTAGTAGTGTAGGTAGGCTTCTTACTGTCCTTTACCTCCCCTTCCCTCATTTTGCATCACATTTCTTTCAAAAAAAAAGTTGTTTCCTGTGTAGGTAGTTTAGGCTTTGTCTCCCTTCCCCTTCCTTCCGAGTGAGAGAGTGTGAGAGTTGGGGTCGGGTAGTTTAGTTTAAACCTTGCTAGGTTAAACTTTTTGTGTCTTGGATATGGCTGATCAGCAGGCCAAGCTGATCTTTAGAAAATGCAGAGTGTGGCCATAAGATGTCCCCAGAAGATGGCCACACACTGTGTGTTGTGTGTCTGGGGGCAGCCCATTTATCTTCAGACTGCTTTATTTGTGTGGGGTTCAAACCCAGGGCCCTAAAGGATCATAGGGCAAAATTGATCCTTAAGGGATTCCTCCCTGCTACAGAGGCAGCTGCCTCTTCTTCCGTTGCGGTCATGGCCATGACTGCACCTTCTACTTTGGCCACTGTCTCGTCTCCCTCCCAGGCCAGGACTCAACCTCCTGGACAAGGGCCTGTGGTTAGGGAATCCATAAAAGAGAGGAGCAAGGACAGAGAGAGAGAGAGAGAGAGACAAGTGGAAGAAGAGATCCCCAGACCGTTTGGATCCAGTGGGTTCTCCCCCCAAACATACAGTTTTTTCTAGGCTAGCTTTCCTTGGCTCTAATTGCTGAGATTCTCACTGGAGCTGGAGGATCTTAGACCTCTTTCCAGGGCCTCCATACACTGACCCTCCTGGCCCGCGTTGGTGGCCTTGTTGTATTCCACCTGAAGTTTATCTGAAGCAGACATGGACAAAATGATTCAGATGGAGGTCTTGCCAACCTCCTCTTCCTCCGGAGGGGGAGATCACTTCCCTTCTTTGCCCCGATATCTCCTTCTCTGATCCAACCCCTGGTATCAGAGTTCTTGGATCCAAGAAGTCCTGGAGTCAGGGGGCAGGTGCTGATAGTACCATATACATCGATGCTGGCCATTACCTTAAGCGTGTCGGATTCAACTGGTTTGGACCCAAGCGGCTCTTGGAGCAGAAGCCTGGGCATCAGATCCGAGGGGTTAGGTCTTTCTCCGTTGGAGCCGACACTGTCGGATCAAGGCCTACCCCTCGGTATCTCAGCTCCATTGGGCATGGCTCTGATCTCCATGCTGGATCTGGGGAGATAAGTCTCCTTGTAGGTTCCTCAGGATGCTCGTTCTCCCTCGACATTCAACGTGATGGAGAGGGTTCTCTCCAGGGGATTGAGGCCCCTGACCATCTCATCAGATTCCACCCCAACTCCTTCACCTCTGGGTGCATCTTCCTCCATTTTGCCCATGCAGGGGCAGCCCGTGCTCGAGGTGCCCCAAACTGTTTCCCTTGAGGAACCACAAAGAAGTTTGCAAGCCCTCTCTGGAGAGTCCCACCGAAGAGATCCTTCCCAAGTGAACATGCAAAAGAAGGCACTTGGACTCCTCTCCAGAGTCCCTCACTGAGGATACCGACTTGGAGGAAGGGGATGGTTCTCCCAGATCACCCCCCCAGTGATGTTTCCTTTGGAGACATCATGGAAATCCTGCGTCAGCAGGGGGGGTTGGTCCACCCCCAAACCTTCCTCGACTAGTTGGTGTTCCTGGAGGCCTTGGACATAGACCTGTCTACCTCCTGTGTGTCCTCACCCATGGATCCCTTGGTGGACCTTATTACCACCAGGATACGGAAGGAGCTGGACACCATGGAGCCAATCCCAGGTGCCCCGATAAGATCTTGAGCCCTCCAGTGGACAGACTGAGTCAGGATAAGAGGTCCCCTGTGGATGCCATGGTAGTAGCAGCTGCCATCAAGAAAGAACTGGCCCAGGAAAGTGTAACGGTCCATCCCCCTGACTAAGAGTCCAGGACTATGGATCATCTGGGAAAGCGGACATGTGCTTCAGCCACCTTTTTTATAAGGCTGCTGAATTTTTGGCCCACGTTACTAGACTACAGCGAGACCTCATCAAGGAGTCCTTTGAGTCGACCCCAGAGTCCATGTCTCTGGAGGATAAATGCACATTCTCTGTGAGAATGGCCACTCTCAAAGTGGTTACAAATACGCCCATGCGCCTCCTCTCACATGCCAATGAAGGAGCAGCAAGGGCTGCTGGTTCTGGCATTGCCATGAGTGACACGCCTGACTTAGGCTTTCTCAATTCACTAAACCTTTTAAGGCATCTTTTGCAAATGCCACTTACGGTGGTTCTTCCTTGTTTGGGAAGACAGTTCATGAGACATTAGTCCAGAGTGAGAAGGACAGGAAGCCACTGTCTAATGTCAGAATCTGCTTCTCTAACTCTCAAAGATCCTTTTCCAGGAATCAGAGGGGGCAAAAGAAGATGTGGTTCCAGAAGTCTCAGTATTCCCGTGACACTTGGGACTCACATTGCCCTAGAGGCAGAGTGGGTCAGGACAGATGCTGGCCCAGAGGCAGGGGGGATCAGAGAAATTTTGGGTCTCGAGAATCTTTCTTGGACAGGCCCGCACAACAGCCCTGAGGGGTTGCCCGACATCTCTGCTCTGGAGGAAGTCATGGATTTGCCTTTCTAAGCACCTGATGGCATGGGAGTCTATGTCATCAGACCGTTGGGTGCTGCAAATAATCCAGAGGTTATACAATCCCCTTTCTAACTCCTCCCATTCCACAAAAACACCTCCCGGACATTCCACCCATGCAAAGGGAGGCAGCAGCACTACAAATAAGAAAGCTGATAAGGAAATGGGTCATCCAGCCCATCCCCCTAGATCAGTCTGGATCAGGCATCTATTCCAGATTCTATTTGGTGCCAAAAAAGATGGTGGACCTAAGGCCCATTCTGGACATTTCTACTCTAAACCTGCCAGTTTCCATAGAGAAGTTCCGGATGTTCACTCTACAATCCATCCTGCCTTACCTGCAGGAGAATGACTGGATGTGCTCCATAGATCTCCAGGATGCGCACTATCACACCAAAATGCACAGATGCTCCAGAAGGTTTCTCCGCTTTCGGCTAGGGGCCAATCACTATCAATTCCGATCCCTACTCTTTGGTCTCACCACAGCCCCAGGGTGTTCACCAATGTTGTGGTAGTAGTAGTGGCTCACCTGAGGCTTCAGGGGGTACAGGTCTACCTATATTTGGATGATTGGCTCCTCGCCACTCCCACCAGGCATCTACTTTGTCAGGCCAGGGGCTATTTCCTGAAATTGTCAGACTTGCTGGGCATCACAATCAACATATCCAAGTCTTCTCTAGACCCTGTTCAGGTCTTGGACTATATAGGAGTGAGAATCGATACTTCTCAAACCAAGGTCTTTGTAACTCCAGAAAGAGTCAGGAACGTGTGACTTTATGTATCTGTGATCCTGCAGTTTTATCTTCCAACAGCCAAGGTGGTTTTGAGAGCCTTAGATTCCATGGCAGCCACATTTACTCTTCTTCCCTGTGCTCGTCTTCATATGCAAATTCTGCAGTGGACGTTAGTGGTTCAATGGTTCCTTTTAGATCTGCCATTGACACATCCTATTCACATAAGCAATGTATGCAGGAAGTCTCTCCTATGGTGGATATGCTCCTCAGAGCGAGTAGAAGGATGTATGTTTACTGCTGCCCCTCCTCAAGCCGCGGTGACTACAGACACCTCCCAGCTAGGGTGGGGGGGCATTGCTCGGGCAGGACAGTCCAAGGCATGTGGTCCCCGAATGAGACCAAACTGCATATCAGTGTTTTAGAGATGAGGGCTGTCTTATTAGCAATGCAGGCCCTTCATGCCTTTCTTCCTTTAGGAACAATTACAGTTCAGACAGACAATATGTCAGTGGTCTGGTACATCAACAAACAGGGAAGAACCAGGTCTTACCCCCTTTGTCGCGAGGCCATGAGAGTATGGGAATGGGCGATCTCCACCAAACGTTTTCTGGTAGCAACACACATTCTGGGTCGGTCCAATATTCTGGTGGACATACTGAGCAGGACTATTCTAATTGCTTTTGACTGGTCTCTGAATCCTTCAGTAGTGGAGCAAATCTTCCTCGAGTGAGATCGGCCTTGCTGCGATCTCTTCGCATTTTCTTCCAACATGGAGTGCAGCGAGTTCTTCGCTCTGATCCCCACACAGGGGGAATCCCCCAGGGACAATCTGGTCCATGATTGGCCTCCCAGTCTTCTTTATGCTTATCCCTCTTTACCTCTCATGACAACATTTCTACAGAAGGCTTGCCAGTTGGGGAGAAGAATCATCCTCATTGCCTCATTCTGGCCTCGCCAAATGTGATTTCCCTGTCTTTGGTCTCATCTGGTAGTTTCTCCTTGGATCTTGGACCCCATACTGAATCTCATTTTGAACCCTTTGAGGGGCCTTTCATCCAGACCTGGGCAGTCTGAACCTCAAGGCTTGGCTGCTCCAGTTCCCTTGATTGCTTGGACTCATGGTTTGTCTTCTCTGGTCAAGTCTATTCTAGTGGCAGCTCATAAATTGTCCACCAGAAAAATTTACCATAACAAATGGAAGAGTTTTTCTATCTGGGCATCTCAGAGGGATTTGGACCCTTTCACAGCTCCTATTCCAGCAGTCATTGAGTTCTTGGCATACATTTTCCAGCAGGGTGCCAGCTCATCTACAGTAAAAGTTCAACTGGCGGCCATTTCCAATTTTCATGTAGGTGAGGACATGGCTTCCTTAGCTTCCTCCAGACTTTGCAAAATGTTTATTAAAGGTACCTTTCTTTTAAGACCCCTGGTTAAGGATCCTACCCCTCCTTGGGACCTTACCCTAGTTTTACAAGCCTTGGTTGATCTGCCTTTTGAGCCTGCTGCTTCTTTGGACCTGAAATTTTTATCCTGAGAGATATCCTTTTTAGTGGCTATTACCTTGGCTAGGAGAGTATCAGAACTCCAAGTATTATCTGTAAAACCTCCATATATGATCTTTCTTAAAGACAGGGTTTCCCTTCGTACTAATCCTTCCTTTCGGCATAAGGTGGCCTCGCAAACAAATATCAATCAATCAATCAACTTACATTTCTTCTTTCTAAATTTTCAGAACGGGGTGAATATAAATTGCATTTGTTAGATGTGCTTAGACAACTACACTTCTACTTACACAGGACTAAAGCCCATCACAAGTTTGGCCAGTTGTTTGTGTCCTTTGCTAAGCCCTTTCTGGGCAAACTGATTTCTAAGTTGACTATTACCAGATGGATTTTCCTAGGCATCCTTCAGGTTTACAAAGATAAAACATGTCTCTTCCGGGTAGGATAAATGCCCATTCTACCAGGTCCATGGCTACATCAGCTGCCTTTTTGTCTAGAGTGTCTTTGGACGATATTTGTTTGGCGGCTACTTGGTCTTCATCTCATACTTTTATTTCTCAGTATAAATTGGACATGGTTTCTAGAGGGAGAGCTTCCTTTGGCTCAGCGGTGCTCCGAAATTTCCTTCCATGAGGGCCACCCAGGGTGTTTTGTTTGGTAACTGGGGACTCTGTTCCACAGGTTGAGGATCAAATGAAGTTAACTACTTCAGATAAAGAAGTTATGTACTCACCATAATGTTCCATTTGAGTAGTTAGACTTCATTTCTCATCAACCATCCCTCCCTCCTTCCCCCTGACCTTCTCTTGGTGCTTTCTGCCTTGGCAGACAGGAAGGGTGCCCTTGTGACTCTCCTGTTTTTCCATCTTTGTGAAGGTTTCTAGGGTCAGGTTCATGTTAGGGGTATAGCAAACTCGATCTGAGGGAAGGAAGGAGATGGAGAGGTATTGTGGGTAAGGGGAGGAGCTTGGAGCTTGGATCAGATGCTGGTGAAACTGCCATCTAGGATATGATCTGGATCCAACATCCCGCAGGTTGATGGCAAATGAAGTCTAACTACTCAGATGGAACGTTATGGTGAGTACATAACTTCTTTTTTCAAATGCGTTATCCAAACACTCTATCATTCCAGTACAACAACTCAATATTTATAGATCAAACAGTCAAGGAAGCAAAGAATGCCTTTTTAAATGCCTTTAAGGAGCTTCCCACTGAAGAAACCACTAAAAGATGAAAATGGACTAATCCTGTATTGAATACACACCTCATTTCTTCTGATCCCATTGTGCAGGCTTGGGAGTGAAGCATAGCATGCTTCCAGCTACAGAGATACATTTTTGTATCCACTGATAGGTCCTAAAGCTGTTAAAATTAAGTTTCCACATGAAACAAATAAGTTACACTGAGTTCCATTCTTTATTACCACCTCTGCACTGTTCTGGCATCATGATAAGATTTAACTTCCTGGTTCTCTGTTCCTCTTTTTTAAGGGGAAATGCCTTTTTTAATGCAGTTTAAAGTTGCCTTTTACATTATTTTGTTCATGGAGTATGAAGTTGCTTTGAAAAACTGAAGAGGATCTTCTTGTTGCTTTTCAGTTATTCATGTGAATTTTTATTCTCAGAATGGCCGGACACATTAGATATATTAATATTTTCTAATGATAGAAAAGTGCGTTAGCCTTTAGAGTATAAATGAATTTAACTGAGGAATACATTCATTTTTTACTTTCAGTATAAAATCTAATCTTAAGTATGCACTGCTTATATTGCAAGAAAGGAACAGGTAAATTGCTTTACTTAAGTTAAAATGTAATGAATATAGTGATTAATTGCAATATACTGCTCAAAATAATTTTTGTTGCAAAATGAATCATAAGTGCATGTTTTATTGAAACAGACAGCCATTATACATAAAAGAGAAAATAGATGCTGTAAGAGAATTGAGTTAATGTTGGTACAGCTTTCTGTTAAAGAGGATCATACTTTATTATGATACTGTCATAATGTTTGAGTAACCCGGCAGAGTGGGAGGTTATACAAATTATATAATGAGAATGGACTAGATTACCAGTTTTAAGCTAAAGGTCTGCTGCATTCTTCATAATAAACTATCTATACCGTTATCTGAATATAGTTAAAATGCAAGCCTTTTGTCTGTTTATGTTGGTTAAACAAGATCATTTACTAAGTTTGAAAGCAATTCTTCAATGTCTTACAGCTTTTCATGACAAATAAGTAATTTAAAGCTCTAGTACAGGTTTCTACAGGTTAGTCTACTAGCTGTTGCTTATGTGCAATATATTTCTATGAATTTTCTGGGATTGTAACATGTACATCTCACTTATCAGGTTTGCGTTCTCCAAGTTTTAGAGTATGACATGAGGGGAACTAAGATGGTTACCATCCTATAGCCACCTATTCTGGTGGCTTTTCCTTCTCAGAATGGCAAGACACAATAGCTATATCAATATCTTTATAGGCATATTTTATGTTTTTCTAGATTCCTTATATCTAATTGAGTGAAGTCGTCAACATGTTTTTTAACTGATAGCTGTTTTTGTTAAGAACCAACTGGTTACTCTGGCAAAGAGTTTGCAACTTAACCTGGACAAATGTCTAATGCAGATGCCATCCTAATTGCTGATATTGTTGTTAATTTTTAAAAACGTTTTCAATCATTGTTTCCATACTCTTATTTTTTATGTTGTTTCCAGATTGTCCCTTTGTTGTTACCTCCATTTTGCTTTTCCTGTGTTTATTAATGTATACATACATAGCTCTATTGTGGTCCTCAGCTGACCAGTCCTATTTTACCAGCAAACATAAGAAAATGGGAGCACACTATAGTATATTTTAGTAAGGCTATGTTGACCAGTTGTAAAGTTTTTTTCACAGCCCTGGATCACTGCTTAATTTTGATTTTTTGACATAACCCATGTGTCACTGATATAGTGCATCGCTCTTTCTTCTTTTTGTCTCATGCTTGTCTCTGATGGCACCTTGCTTTTTCAATATGCTTATCTGATTGGTTTTAGTTCTTGAAATTAGGAGGTCTTTTTGTGGGAAGTAGATCGGAGATAAACAAGGGACACGTGTAGAATGCAATGTGTTGTAGTTTAATTGCATGTGATTTGATGTAGTAATAGTGTGAAATGTCAATGGCTACAGTTTTTTTTTTAAGTGAAGGGGTATCCTTTGCAAATTACTTTTAATTCCATAATGGCTTGCCTACTATATGGCCTGCCTTGTATAAGTGGAAATGCTATGTGTGCATTAATTATTAACAAGGACTCTTTCTTCCTTACACTGTGGTCTTTCACTTGTTGATTTCTATCCTTGTTTGCTCTCTTGTTTTCAAATGTATGCACCTAAGACATTGTCTTTCATCCTGTATATTTCAGTCCTATACCATTTATACCTTTAATAACCTCCTGCCAGGAGCTAGGATTGTAGTGGTAGGTGTTTAAGGGAAGATATGATATTCTTATCTTTGCCAAGCACCATTTTTATTATAGGATTTTTTGATTTCAGTCTAAGTTATATCAGAGATTATATACTGATAGTTATATGCACTATTATATCATGCATTTCTCTGCTTATTACACTAGTTAACTCTTCCTGGCTAGGTAGTTATGTGAATAGGCACATAGTCTGTGTGGGAAGAGATGATTACTTTTTTCCCTTAAGCCCAGATAATTATCCGTAAAGGTGGTACAGTTAAGCCCCCTCCCCCCGGTTGTTTTTCCCTATGAAAATTAAATATGTGGGTTATTGACTCATGGAACATAAAGGGGCTACAATCAAATAAAAAGAAAAAAAATATTTTTTCATCTAGCCTTTAATTTCAAAGCAGAAATAATATTACTACAAGAGACCCTTATGCTCCCTGACCAATGGAAGCAGGACATAGGGAAAAATGGATAAAACTATTCATTGCTGCTAGCAATAAAACTAATAATGTTGAGGTAGCAATTATTATTATTTTTTTTTAAGGAAACATCCTACACCATGATATGGACCTGGAAGGAATATGATGTTATCTGTCAATTACTTGCCCATCCTAGACAAACCAGTACTGCTCTTAAATATTTACACCCCATGCTCTAGGCAAAAAGATTTTTTTATGTCACTATACAGCATACTATCCCTATTTCCGAACTCCTATTACATTATAGGTGGGGACTGGAACTCTGTTCAGGATCCCTTATCTGACAGAACAAATATAACTAGTACGTATAATGTATATGTTACCTCAACAATTTCAGAATTAAAAAAAAATACTTTGATTTGTTTGAACTATACACTTTCTAGTCTATAAGCTCACCTAGAAATAAATATACATATTACTCCCCCTATCATAAAGTCTGGTCTAGGTTGGATTTCTTCCAAATATCAGGGTTCTTTCTTAATTTCTTATTGCCTTTCCTAATGAACCCATAATTTTTCTGACCATTCAAGAATCACCTTTTTCTTGAATTGGCTGAAAAATATTACTATGGGGAAAAAGGGATATAATTGGACCCTAAATTCTAATCTCCTATCTAAAGGCAAAATAGTTAAAGATATCAAGCTCATTTTAAAGATATCAAGCTTACTTTAGACAACCTTCTATCCACATATACTGGCTTCCCAAATCCCTTTTGATTTTCAATCAGCCTCCACAAAAACAATGATTAGAGGCTATTTTATTAGTAAAGCCACTTACTACAAGAAATTGTACAGTGCTAAAGAAACCTCAATCAAAAATAAAATCTCTCAACTGGAAGCTAATATTCAGTATACATACAATCAAGAAACTATAAAACAATTAATACTCCTTCAGAAAAAAAACTATATTTACTTCAAGCTAATCGATTATCTTTTCATGAAGTACAAACATTAGCAAATTATGCAGAGTGATCCCAAATGCTTCCAAATGATTGGCTAGGATGACTAATCAAAGATCTCCGCCTATAATGACCAACTTAGAATACCAAGGCAAAATGTACTCTTCCAACCATGACATTGTTTTCCTATTTAAAGATTTACACTCTCAAATGTATGATGACCAATCCCCATAACTGGAAGACCAGGAGTTGAATAAATTCTTAGATCAAATTAATTTTCCAAGACTTTCTCAAGCTCAACAAGACTCCTTATCCTCTCCCATCACTCAACAGGATATCATTATGGCTATAAACAGCCTTAAACTTAACAAAGCGTCAGGGCCTGATGGTTTCATGGAGGAATTAAACAAAAATTTTAGCTTGAAAGTCTCTGAAATCTTACTACATCTTTTTAACTATATTAAGGATAAGAAAATTACAGACGCACAACTAAACACTTCTAATACTATATTTATTCTCAAAGAAAATGCTGATCCTAAAAACCCATGGAGCTACAGACCCATATCTTTAATTAACTTTGATATAAAAAAACCTGGCTACAGTTATGGCCCATAGATTAAAACCAATCACCCCCTATCTTGTGTCACCCAACCAGAATATATTTTTTTAAAATACTCAACTCTTCTTTATCAAAATACATCTGGTTACCAAAGCCAGTCAGAATCACATACAAAAAATTAGTCTGTCTTAAAGAGAAAGAAGGTCTTGGACTGCCTGACTTCAAACTCTACTATGACATAATTAACAGTAATAGATTAGTCACAATTTCTGAACATAAGGTAAACAATAAGACCTGGCACTGACCTGGGTGAAACTATTCTACAACTATATTAAAACCTGTAATATTAACCCTAGAGCTATTCCATTTCTTAATGAGCAACATTTGGGAAATGTTAAACTGCATACCTCCATAAAGAGCAAAATAATTACTATACAAAAACACCAACACACTCAAGCTAACCAGTGATTCTATATTAGTTTACTGAAATGCCATTTCAGCGAACACCTAATTAGTGACACAAATTCAGCAAAAAATTTTTCAGCGATTCACTGAATTTACTAAGGGCAAATAAGTAGTTGGCCAGCTACAAAACCTTGCCCTTTTCTCTACTGTAGTGCAATCTCGGAGCTGGTATATATATATATATATATATATATATATATATATATATATATATATATATATAGTTGGGGGGGTGTTGGGGCAAAGCCCCCCCACTTGGATGCATTTGATTCACTTAGATGTCAGTCTGTTAATTAAACTCTATATCTCCCTAAACTGGAAAGACAGAGCTGTAATGACATAGAAAGGGTTCACACAAATGGCTATAAAATACTTATTAGACCACAAATATGTAATGTACTGTCAGAAATGCCACCTGCAATTTACTGAATATTGAGACACCTTGTTCAATATATTTTCATAATAATATTTCCTAATTTCTATGAAGACCTTGGGGTTGGTCTTTAGGTTGTTTTTTTTTTTTTTTCTCTTACTATACTATGCTGACAGAACTTTACTATACCTGCTTCTTTTCTATCAGGGCTTACAAGTGCATCAGATTCTTCCTCTTTCAATTTTTCTTCATTTTATCATACACAGTTAAATATCATGCTTAACAATATGGGAAATTAGCATGATTGTATATAATTTATTTTTTCTTAACTGTTATTTGTTATATTCTGTTTGTTATAATCTTATATTGTTTAATATTTCACCCTCATGATTGCTTGAGTGCTATGGTTATGTAATTTCCAATGTATTTGTTAAAATTATTGTCAGTAAAGATTTTTGAAAAAGGAAGGAGAGGTTGGTGATGTTTAGGCCCCTTTTGATCAAATTCAGCATACATATGGATTAGCAGAAAGAGATTGGTTAATTCACAGAGGGCACCTTGCAAAAATCCAGGGATAAGAGGCAGGGAGATTTGGAAGTGGAGAATGTAAGATGAAAGGTAAAGGGAAGTACAATGGAAGAGGCCAAAGGATTGGGAAAATATTATGATGCTGGGAAAAACACACAAGTGAAGGGTAGGAAGGATATACAATAATTTAAAAAAAAGCATCCCAAATAGCAATGGAGAGGTTGAGGACAGCATGGATAAAATAATCCAGGAAACAGGAGGAAGACTATCTTTGGGAGGAAGGGTTAGCATTATAAGATTTATAAATGGGGGAGGAGTCTAATTTGAGAAATTTATGTCAAATTAATGCAAATGAAGTACAGAACTTTGGCAAGGGTACTGAAAGAGTAGCAGATGGGTTCAGATACTATGCTGCTGATGGTGTGATGCGGCAAATACAGACCCAATTATATATGTGGTGAGCTTGTGAAGAAAGGGAAAATGGCTAGGAGAATGTGTTTAGTAAGATACTTCATCAAGAGATTGCAGATTCATTGCAATTTTGTCTATTTGGTATCAAGACTGCAAGAAGAAATGGCCAAAAGAAGACATTTTGCAGTTAGAAATAGTAGTGGGGGAAGTTAGAAGGAAAATAGCAAAAGCATGGCAAGAAAGGAACATAGCGGTATACACAAAAAGAGGGCCAAGGCCAGGATGAATAAGGTTAGACTGCAAGATACAGAATGCATGGATAGAGTATGTAAGAAGTGGAAGAAGAGAATGCACAGAGGAACAAGGGGAAAAGAAAATGGTAGTGATCGTAAACCGACAGAGCAAATAAGGGCTAAGGTCAAGATGAAAGATACAAATGAGTATGGAATAAACTGAATATCAATAGCCAGGAAGAGGAATTTGAAAAAAAAGGAACAGTGCTGCAACAAGGGAGGAAGGAGATGTGGAAAGAGTATAATGGAATACACAAGGAATTTTGTGTTATTATTAAATGATCCAAAAATGATGTTATTAATGCTACATGTTAATGATTTATACAAAGTTTGAGTTCTAATTATTGGTACTATTATGTAATAATGCTAGAATATTGAAATGGAAATTGAAAAAAAGTGAAAAATGTAGAAAACAAGAAGCTTTATACAAACATTTTTAAGCTACTGTATATATACTGCTGTCATTGGGACCAGGCCATGATTGCAATTGTTCCACTGTTTATGACCAGTTAATTTGCTCAGTTTACAAATAAAATAAAGAAATGAATTAATTATTAGCAGCTAAGTCATTCCTTATATGTATACAAATACATTCAGAGATAACTTTGTAATATTCCCTTCATGACACTAACATAACATATAACATGTATGTGTGTATCTATATAAATATATATATATATATTTATAAAACATGATGTGATATGTTAACATACCTTTTACACTGTTAAACATCTCTTACGTGTTCATGTATATGTAATTTAAATTTTATTTTAGTTTTGCCATGCATGCACCACTCCTATAATATTACTGCTATAACTTCCTTTATGTATAAATGGCTTTCCATAAATAATATGAATATGTCTATTTACACCAGTAAAAATATTATATTATTATATTGTCATATTATAATGCAAGGTATGGCACTCTCTGCCATTAATTTCCTATTTTTTTCTCAAAATAGCTATCCAACAAAAAGATCTAATGAATTACTGCTCTTTCATATTAGTTAATTGCAAAAAATAAAGCATTATACAAATCAAGTTCTTCATGTATAAACAGTCAATCATTCTTTAGTGTAGACATCAAATAGAATGAAAACACAAATTTTGAAGCAAACTACATTTGTTTTTACTAGACGAATTTTTTGATGTGCATACTTTTCTGTCTTCCTGTATGATAAGCCTACCAATATAGATCAATAAACCATGTCTATCATAGCTTCATTTCATAAACACTGAGTGCATTAACTTATTCAATTTCTTGGCACATACCTATATATATTTCCCTTTAATAGATATGAGGGGGACTGCCCAAGGTGCAGAGCCACTTTGAAGACATGAAGGATGCAAGGAGACTATGGTAAGGCATACAGATCACTGACTACAAAAATCAGGTCAGTGCAGTATGAGGACAGGATCGAATTCCTGGACAACTTGAACATCTTCTTTGGTAGATTTGAGGAAAGAAACAACACGTTGGCACTAAAGCCACCCACTGATGAGAAGGATGCAGTACTCACCCCAGCACATAGGCGGTAAGAAGAGAGCTAAGGAGAGTGAACCCCAGGAAGGCTGCTGGCCTAGATAATGTACTGGGCAAGGTGTTAAAAGGCTGTGCTGATCAACTATGCACAGTGCTCAAGGAAATATTTAACACCTCTCTTACCATGGCAAAAGTACCTGCATGTTACAAGGAAACTACCATCATCCCACTCCATAAGAAAAACACTCCCTCCAGCCCTAATGGCTACAGACCAGTCGCTGTGACATCCACTGTTATGAAATGTTTTGAGCAGCTGATCAAAAAGCATCTTTCATCATGCCTACCTTTGACCCTCTGCAGTTTGTGTACAGAACTAAACAATCTACGGCTGATGCCATATCAGTAGCACCCTTGAGCATTTAGAGGGCAAAGACAACTATGTGAAGATGCTGTTCATAGACTTCAACTCTGCATTTAATATGGTGATACCAATGCAGCTGATAGAAAAACTGGCACATTTAGGAATCAGTAAACATCTCTGTAACTGGATCCCGGACTTTCTAACTGACAGACCACAGAGGGTGTGTTCAGGTAATAACACATCAAAGTGCATCACAATTAACACCAGGGTTCCACAGGTATGTGTTCTCAGCCCACTGTTATTCACCATCCTGACTCATGACTACTATGCTAAGCACAAGTCCAACCATATCATCAAGTTTGCTGATGACACCATAGTCTTGGGGCTCATCACAAAGGGAATGGAAGGGCATACAGAGAGGAGGTGGCATCTATGATCAGGTGGTGCGAGGTGAACAACCTTGACCTGAATGTAAGCAAGACCAAAGAGATTATCATCAACTTCAGGAAAAGGAGAACAAACAGCCTAGTGCTCAGGATCAATGGTGAGAGAATGCAGAGGGTTAAGAGTACAAAATTCCAGGGTGTACACATATCGAGGATCTCTCATGGTCAGGAAACAACAGCCAACTGGTCGAGAAAGTGCATCAATGCCTCCACTTTTTAAGAAGGCTGAAAAAAGCTAAACTTCCTCCTCATATTCTCTCCACCTTCTACAGAGGTGAAATAGAGAGCATCCTCACCTGGAGCTTCACAGCGTGGTTTGGAAGCTGCACAGTTACAGAAAGGAAGGTGCTACAGAGAGTGGTGAGGGTTGCAGAAAGGGTAACAGGTTCCAGTCTTCCATTGATACATCTTTATTCTGCAAGAAGCATCCAAAAGGCCACCAAAATAATACAGGACAACATGCATCCTGTGCATGAACTGTTTAAGCATCTGGCAGTGGACAGGAGATATTGCAGCATCCACTGAAGGACTGCAAGATTCAGTAACAGTTCCTACCCTACAATGATTAAATGTATTAACTCAGGCACTAGTCTAAGGGGTCTGGATACATAAGTCAATTTTTATTTATTTGTGCAATATATTTATTTTTATGTTATTTTATTTAACATTTGTTAACTGGGAAAGTCCGACTTGGACTGAGCCAGTTTTCAGTGGAGGCACAGGGAGAAACACCCCAGATGTATGTCTTTGTAAATATACTTACATATATACTTACATATATACTTACACACTTACATTTGTATACACTTACACACAATCCAATTAAGTGAAATATTTACTTATCATATCCATAGTCAGTATTATTTAACTCA